>NC_056737.1:807925518-808013018 GCF_019279795.1 Protopterus annectens | reverse complement strand
AACTGTGAACAGATGTCCAGGTGGCAGCCACCAGGATGTCCCTGGTGGGGACTCTTCTGAGGAAAACTGCAGAGGTCGAGGCTGCTCTGGTGGAGTGAGTCCTGACCCCCTTGTGGGGAGGCTTTCCATGTTGCTTGTAGCAGAAATGGATGCAGTGTGCTATCCATTTGGAAATGGTTTGTTTGGAGATGGCTTTGCCCTCTGCTCCTGCAGCAAAGCTAACCAGCAATTGATCAGACTTTCTGAAGGATTTAGTCCTCTCTAGATAGAATCTGAGCTGTCTGTGCACATCTAGAGAGTGCAGAATCCTTTCCCCCTTGTTCTGTGGGTTAGGGAAAAAGATGGGCAAATGAATGGATTGGTTGAGAACCACACAAGATATTACCTCGGGCATGAAGGATGGGTTAGTCCTGAGGGATACCCTTTCAGCATGGAAGATGATGAAAGGTTCCACAGCCATGAGTGCTTGCAGCTCGGAGACACTTCTGGCTGAAGTGATGGCCAGCAGGAAAGCTGTCTTCCAGAAGAAAATTTTAGTTCTGCTGAAGAGGCTGGCTCGAAGGGTGGCAGGGTGAGCTTTTCCAACACAAAGTTAAGGTCCCAAGCTGGAGTTGGGGCTCTTCTGGGTGGCCTCAAGTTGCTAGACCATCTTAGGAACTGTTTGATCAGAGGGTGTGAGAAAAGTGGCTGCTCAGTGGGAAAATGAGCAGAGATAGCAGAGGCATGAATATTAATGGAGGAGAAAGAGAGACCACTGTCTGGCATATGGAATGAGTAGAATGGAAGATGCCATGAACCCCAGAGCTTGCATGATTTTCCTTGCAGATAACTGGGATCTGGTGGCTAGTTGAGAGAAGCCAGGAAAGTTTGCTTTTCTGGCGTAAGGTATGCCATCTGGGATGCTGTGTCCAGGCTTGCTCTCAGGAATATAATCCTTTGGGTAGGTACCTGTTTGGATTTCTTTTCATTGATTGTGTACCCTAGGGAGGTTAGCAGGGACTTTACAAAGGCCAGGTGCTTGAGGAGCTTTTGCTGGCTGTCTGCCTGAACTAGGCAATCATCTAAGTATGGGTAAATCTGGATATTCCTTTGTCTGCAAAAGGCAATGGCCAGAGCCAGACATTTTGGGAAAACTCTGGGAGCAGTAGATAAGCCAAAGGTAAGTGCTGAGAACTGAAAGTGCAGAGATCCTGCCCTGAAACGGATATATTTCCTGCATGATTCCCTGATAGGAATGTGGAGTTAGGCCTCTTTTAAGTCTAGGATGGCTAGCCAAGCATCCTTGGAGAGCATGGGTAGCAGCTGCTGAAGGGTGAGCATTTTGAATTTTGGTATCACCAGAAGGTGTTTAGAATGGATAGATCGAGGATGGGGTGCCAGGTGCCCTCTTTTCTGGGTACCAGAAAGAGTCTGGAGTAGAAACCTTGGCCTTTCTGTTCTGCAGAAATGTGCTCTACTGCCCTCATAGAGAGCAGGGAAAGGACTTGCATTTGGGGCTCTGCCCACTGGTCTGGAGGTAGATCTGGGAACCCTTTTGTAGTAGGAAGGGTGTGGAAAGAAAAGTTGTATCCCTGGGACACTATGTTGAGAACCCAGTGGTCGTTGGTAATGGTGGCCCAGGTGCTTGCATGAAAGGAGAGTTTTCCTCCTTGGATTAAGTGAAGGTGGGCAGAGGGAGGTGGTGGGGGAGGAGACTCATTGTGAGTTCTTACCATAAGGGGTTGGCTTAGAACTCCCTGTTTTTGAAGTGGAGGCAGTCCACTGTTTAGATCCTGGGATTCCCTGTGGTTGCTGTCTGGGGGGGGGGGGTCTGCTTCCATGGGGTCTGGGCTGAACTGACCTGGTGGGAGCAGGAAAGAACCAGTGCTTGGTTTGGCAATGCCTTCTGAACCTGGGTGGCTGGACCTGTAAGAAATCCTTAACTGTCTGCATAGATTTTGCTTTTTTTCTTCCATCTTTTTTAAGACCTCTTCTGCCTTAGTGCCAAATAAGTTGTCTTTGTGCAAGGGGGCAGCCAACAATTTAGACTTAACATGGTCTGTCAAGGGCTGTTCCTTAAGCCATGCATGCCTTCTAAGGACAGACTGCTGCCCTGCAAGAAGCTTCTAGGGTGTCAAAACCACAGTGCAATGTGTGTTTAGTTACTTGACTTGCAGAATGCATTAACTCTTGTAACTCTTTAGATTCTGCACAAGCAGGAAAGGAAGACATTTTTTGTTTGAGTAGTTCCAGGGTATGTTGCTGAAATTTTAGCATATGGAACTGGCAATTTAGTGCTCTGATAGCAAAAGTAGCAGAGGTGTATACTTTTTTACTCCATCTGTCTAGTGCTCGGGAATCCCTATCTGAGGGGGTTGGATTCTTAGCAGAGGTTGCTTTAATTCCTTTAGGCCCTTGAGAAATTACCTCAGGGTCAGCAGTAGGATTTTTAAAAAAAATTTGTGTGTCAGGGACTCTGTAATACCAGTTAGGTTTTCTGGGTGCAGGAGGGAGGGTGTCAAGAGTCAAACTGGATTCCAGGAAAACATCCTTCACAACTTCCAGGACTGGGGGAATGGCCAGGGGTCTGTGCTGTAGAAGATCTAAGAATTCCCTGAGTCTCTTTTTAGACTGAGGGTAGTCCTGACTTTCCCATTGGAAATACTCCCTTAAGGTATGAAGGGTTTCCCCAAAGGAAAAGTCATCTGGGGGAGAGGCTAAAGGAATGGAATCCTCTGCATCAGAATCCTCATGAGTAGACAGGGGTTGCATGCCTTCATATTCAGATGCATCAGAGTCATCAGACTCCTTTCAGACAAAACTAAAGGGGACAGATCTCTTTTTCTTTTGGAAGGGGTAGCTTGGCTTCCCCTGATCAGCATGATAAAGTCTTCTGCCATTTTAAGCACTTGAGACTGAGACAAGGAAGCAGGTGCCTGAGATTGGTTTGTCAGTTTCTTGAGTGTGGTTCAGACCCCGGGCCTAAGAAACACGGTAGTTTTCGAAAGAAGAGTAGACATGAAAGAAGTTGTCAGCTTGTGTCGAGAATTGGTAGTGCAAAGGACTTCTTCGGAAGCCAGTGCCTGCTCAGCGGCTCTGGACCCATCCAAGGGAGAGACAACCACAGGATCCTTAGTCAAAGAAGAGTTTTGCCACTTACCGGACTTTGAAAGGGTCTCGGTAGCAGCCTGTGAATCCACAGAAGTGGGCATCAGGGGCTGAGAAAGTGCCTCACTGAGGAACGGAGAACTGATGACTAGCTTAATGGAAGCATCGTCGGTAGATTTGGACTTGTGTGGTCTGTCTCTGTCTTTATCTTTACATTTTTTTTCGGAAGATCTGCTGTCGGATGGCTTACCGAAGCCATATCAGAATTTGAAGACTGTAAGTGAAAATATCTAGCTACAATAAAGGCCCGACGACGTACAGTTCTGGTGTTGAACAAAGCACAGAAGCAACAGCGAGGGACGTCATGGTCTGGGCCTAGGCAAGTGATGCAGTAAGAATGAAAGTCTCGGTGTGGTATTTGCTTTCCACAGGCAAGACAATTGTTAACTTTTTCTGACATCGGTTAGTGCAAGAAAAAAGGATCCCTAATGGGGTACTTAGCTTTAGAAGACTTCAGCTTCAATTCAGAAGACTAAACTCAAGTAGCAGCCAACCGGCACTCGTGTGAACTGCTTCTGCTTCAGGCTCTGCGGCAAGAAAGACTGATGTAATGGCATCCGCTGCCCTATTTTATGCTACTGACGACCTGACATCAGTCCTGAAGCGACAGCAACTGACGCAGAAATACTAAGCCTTTGGTATTCGGGCCGGCCAAGGGCTACCCTGGCAGGGATAAACAAAATGTGATGACTGCAACAGTGAAACACGAACAACTAGCAATGAGGTGTGCAACTGTTTCCAATTTGGTTTTACAAAACCTACATTTGTCCGTTTCTCCCACATGTTCAATGGACTTTGTAAACTGATGTGGACATAGTCCACTATCTTGGGCTGCCAAGTCTCCCCAGACAGGCATGGGAAATGTGAATGTAGGGGGAGCATGGAAAATGTGAATGTAGGAGGATGAGTAAAAAGACTCTTTCAGGGTAAAGATGTTCAGGCTGCTCAAATCTAGAATGAACCTTATATGATATGAAAAATGGCTCTAGAATATGACAGTCTTTTCTGGCTGTGTAGGATCTCTTGTGTGTCTCACTTTTTATGGAACTTGGGCACCTCCTTCCTTTCATTACCAAAAGCAATGAAAAAGAAACAGGGAAGAGAAAGATAAGAGATAACTGCTGGCCACATTTCCAGAAAATATCTGTCAAACAACCTCTGCATGCAGGAATTAGGAATGCTGCAGTCTACAATGAAGTTTCTGACAGCCACTACGAAAGTGCCAAAATGAACAGGTTCTGGTCCAGTGACCTCGTAAGACTTTAGCTAGGGATAACTGCTGGGTTCTTACAGCTCCATATTCCTGGGGATGTACACTGCAATAGGACCACAGTCTGTGCTTATTCCTCATCATTCTGAAAAAGGAATCTTGTGAAGCATGAAACTTCACTCCCTCAGCCACGACAATCTGCACATTTTTTCCTATCCTTTTCAAGTGTTTTTCAGTTTTGAGTTTGACTAACAGAGGCTTCTTAAAAGAAGAATCTGTAGATGTCATCTTGATTATGTCAGATGACTGCAAAC
Organism: Protopterus annectens; assembly: GCF_019279795.1. Lineage (NCBI taxonomy): Eukaryota > Metazoa > Chordata > Ceratodontiformes > Protopteridae > Protopterus > Protopterus annectens. The sequence goes on along the minus strand of NC_056737.1, from coordinate 808,008,347 downwards.
TTAGCAGGCCTATGCCTGGCACTGTTATGTCATGCAACCCATCAGGCTGACTATTGTAATAACAGTGGATGCCCCCCCCCCCCAAAAGTATAGTTCAAGGACATTTCAGGAAGTCAACTGACTTTTCAAACAGACTGCTTGGATGAAAGACAGCTTGCTTTTTGCAATATGAATATCCAAAGATGGAAAGGAGAAGTATATGTTAAGGTAATTATGTTTCCCTTATTATTGAGGGCCAATGTTACTAAACCAGGGGTGAATTTGCAAGTTACCCATGTGTTCACCTAAATTACATTTGTATAGAGTAAGAAAAGTGCTAGCTTTATGTGGAATTAAAAACAGTTTCATAGAAGAAGAGTTGTACTCTCTGAAATACATACCTATCCCTCCAACACATCCTGTTAATTTTACAAAAGAGACAGAGATCCCTTGAGCAGTTATTTATAATACCATTGGATCTGTGAATGTGCAGCAGGTCTGATGGAATAGTCTGTAGAGGCTCTATACACAAGACAGAGGTTACCTCTCAACAGCCTATATGATATCAAGAAGAAAGACAGTTTTTATGATTTTTTTTTTTTTTTTGATAAAGCGCTCTGGTCATTCTATTTCTGACACGTGCTTGGACAGGTTCATACTGAAAATGGCATTTTACTCAATGATAAGCCAAATGAATGCCAAGTATAGTGAAACAATTATGCCCCTGGATCTGGTCACTATACATTTAGATAAAAGTTGTGTGATGAAAAAGGATTTCCATAGAATAGTGGTTATATCTTGCTATGATCTGGGCATTGTTCTTGAAGACAGGCCAAATATCAGCCTTTGGCAACACATCTTACTTCCAAATGCATAATACTGCCCAAATTAAATGTTATATGCAACCTTTGGACATTAAGACCATGGTAAATGCCCTGTTATGTCCTGTCTTGACTGCTACATAGTTTTGGAATGGTGATTTGGTCCGCCTATGGCAGGTGCAGAATTCCTCTGCTGGCTTCTGACAAGTACATCATGAACAAGTCACATTATACCTGTGCTGTAGGACTTATGCTGGCTGCAGACAGCAGCTGGATGTGCATATAAAATCCTTAATTTCACCTTCTATATCCTTCATGATATGGGCCATGCTTATCTGTAACAGCCGGTGAAGCCCTTTGTGCTAAAGAGACAACTCAGATCAATGATCAGCTGGTACAGGGTTGCTAGCTGTTCCAAAGACTTCGTTAGAGACTTCAAATAGGATTTTGTTTTCTTATACTGCAAAAGTCATTTGTAACTAGACACTATCCCTGCTTTTGGTGAGACAGAGGCTTTTTTTTTTGTTTGTTTGCTTTTGTTTTTTTTAAGGAGGTTCCTTAGATTTCATTTGTTTAGGAGTGGCTGGAAGGGACATCTGCCCTAATTTTAAATACTTGTTTTTTAAACAGCTTTTTATTTTTCACCCAAGCTTAGTACTGCACTTTTAGGTATCTTGTATTTGTTTTAATCTCACACTGATTACATATTAATATCACTGTTGTTGTTGTGTACAGTTTAGTTTTATGCATTTGCCCTTTAAATAAATACTTAAGTAAAAAAGAAAGAGCGTAGGTAGCAGGGGGGGAGGAGGAGAGGAGGGTTGGTTAAACCATTAAAGGCACATGGTACTAAGGAATGCTGTAACTTGGACAGGACCACAGGAAGTACAACAAAAATTTCTATGGTCAGACTACACAGGATCACAAGAAGTACAGAAAAAACTTACATGGTCAGACTAGACAGAATCACAGGAAGTACAGCAAAAACTTCTGTGGGCAGGCTGGACAGGATCACAGGAAGTACAGCAAAAACTTTCAGAAAATAGTGCTTCTAGACATCCAGCAAAATGAACCTGACCACTCAAAGTCTGCAGGAGGATCAGCCAGGGATGGGCAGTGCCTGAACCTCACATGTTAAGTGTAAGGAAAAGTATGGAAAATAACACCTGACAGAAAACAGGTGTCAGGTAAATGGATGTCTGTAAAACTGATGCCAGGTGAACTGTGACTGGATATATTGATCCCTGTTAAGAAAATGTTATGGCAGACACTTGGAAAATTAACACTGAAGAAAAAGACACGTGCCTGCATCAAAGGATGGACCACATCATGGTTATACCAGTACCTGAAAGCTGATGACTGGGAAAAAGTCACCTGAACAGCAAGCATTGCTATACTTGCAAGTGGAGTCCTGAGACCAGAAGACCAGGTACATGACTTCTGAAAGAAAGGTTTATGCTTCCAGAAAGAAAAGCATAATTAATCTCTAGAAAGTATTGGGGGAGATGGAAAGCATGAATGGAGAAGAAAGAAATGCTGAAAATTTTCTAATGAGAACAATGCATTATTTAAACATATTGCATCTAGAGATAATAGACACTATTTTAAGTTTCAGGTTATAGATCAGGTCAAAACACCATCCAGGGGAGGTGACTTATCCAATTCATTGGATTTAAGGGAATATGAATGGATAGTTAGACTTTCAGCAGATACACCACCTGGTTTAAATGCTACAGTATCTTTAAAACCCATTCTAAACAAAATACAACAAACTAGATTAAAATAAAATAAATTAATAATATATTTCTAAATATTATTCACCTATGTGTTAATATATTAAAATTCTCTATTAAAATTCTCTATTAAAATTCTCTAACAAAATTCTTTAGCTATTTTATATATGTTTTTTAGATGAATATTGTTTTATGAATATTAGTAAAATGTTAAATGATTTTAAAGATCATGTGATGGTGGCTGCAGGTCACATGATTGTCTTTCAGTGTATATATGTGGGCGTTTTTCATTTACCTGTTGTAATGCATTGAGAAAGGGTTTCTTAACCTGAAAGCTTTGTTACTTCATAAAGGTCTTTTAACTCAACTATTGTTGTCTTGGATTTCTACGAATTTTACAAAAGAGACAGAGATCCCTTGAGCAGTTATTTATAATACCATTGGATCTGTGAATGTGCAGCAGGTCTGATGGAATAGTCTGTAGAGGCTCTATACACAAGACAGAGGTCACCTCTCAACAGCCTATATGATATCAAGAAGAAAGACAGTTTTTATGATTTTTTTTTTTTTTTGATAAAGCGCTCTGGTCATTCTATTTCTGACACGTGCTTGGACAGGTTCATACTGAAAATGGCATTTTACTCAATGATAAGCCAAATGAATGCCAAGTATAGTGAAACAATTATGCCCCTGGATCTGGTCACTATACATTTAGATAAAAGCTGTGTGATGAAAAAGGATTTCCATAGAATAGTGGTTATATCTTGCTATGATCTGGGCATTGTTCTTGAAGACAGGCCAAATATCAGCCTTTGGCAACACATCTTACTTCCAAATGCATAATACTGCCCAAATTAAATCTTATATGCAACCTTTGGACATTAAGACCATGGTAAATGCCCTGTTATGTCCTGTCTTGACTGCTACATAGTTTTGGAATGGTGATTTGGTCCGCCTATGGCAGGTGCAGAATTCCTCTGCTGGCTTCTGACAAGTACATCATGAACAAGTCACATTATACCTGTGCTGTAGGACTTATGCTGGCTGCAGACAGCAGCTGGATGTGCATATAAAATCCTTAATTTCACCTTCTATATCCTTCATGATATGGGCCATGCTTATCTGTAACAGCCGGTGAAGCCCTTTGTGCTAAAGAGACAACTCAGATCAATGATCAGCTGGTACAGGGTTGCTAGCTGTTCCAAAGACTTCGTTAGAGACTTCAAATAGGATTTTGTTTTCTTATACTGCAAAAGTCATTTGTAACTAGACACTATCCCTGCTTTTGGTGAGACAGAGGCTTTTTTTTTTGTTTGTTTGCTTTTGTTTTTTTTAAGGAGGTTCCTTAGATTTCATTTGTTTAGGAGTGGCTGGAAGGGACATCTGCCCTAATTTTAAATACTTGTTTTTTAAACAGCTTTTTATTTTTCACCCAAGCTTAGTACTGCACTTTTAGGTATCTTGTATTTGTTTTAATCTCACACTGATTACATATTAATATCACTGTTGTTGTTGTGTACAGTTTAGTTTTATGCATTTGCCCTTTAAATAAATACTTAAGTAAAAAAGAAAGAGCGTAGGTAGCAGGGGGGGAGGAGGAGAGGAGGGTTGGTTAAACCATTAAAGGCACATGGTACTAAGGAATGCTGTAACTTGGACAGGACCACAGGAAGTACAACAAAAATTTCTATGGTCAGACTACACAGGATCACAAGAAGTACAGAAAAAACTTACATGGTCAGACTAGACAGAATCACAGGAAGTACAGCAAAAACTTCTGTGGGCAGGCTGGACAGGATCACAGGAAGTACAGCAAAAACTTTCAGAAAATAGTGCTTCTAGACATCCAGCAAAATGAACCTGACCACTCAAAGTCTGCAGGAGGATCAGCCAGGGATGGGCAGTGCCTGAACCTCACATGTTAAGTGTAAGGAAAAGTATGGAAAATAACACCTGACAGAAAACAGGTGTCAGGTAAATGGATGTCTGTAAAACTGATGCCAGGTGAACTGTGACTAGATATATTGATCCCTGTTAAGAAAATGTTATGGCAGACACTTGGAAAATTAACACTGAAGAAAAAGACACGTGCCTGCATCAAAGGATGGACCACATCATGGTTATACCAGTACCTGAAAGCTGATGACTGGGAAAAAGTCACCTGAACAGCAAGCATTGCTATACTTGCAAGTGGAGTCCTGAGACCAGAAGACCAGGTACATGACTTCTGAAAGAAAGGTTTATGCTTCCAGAAAGAAAAGCATAATTAATCTCTAGAAAGTATTGGGGGAGATGGAAAGCATGGAGCAATGGAGAAGAAAGAAATGCTGAAAAAGCAGGATGTATGAACTGATCAGGGAAACTTCACTTGCAGTGGTGGAGGGCTCCATCACAACAAGTGCACTGACCCTAATCGCACCTTCTATGCTGTGCTCCATTGCTTTCCTGATTTTACAGTTTTCAAAGGAATACAGTGATCTAACACTGGTGTCTTTGCATTTACTACCAAAAATGTACAAACATTTCATATTCTTCACTTTTTTGCTAGTGTTTATCAGATTTTTATTTTTAACTGGATTAACAGAAGGGCATTTGTACTGGTCTAGGTCTGAGGATAAAACATTCTTGGAGGAATAGCCTTGAGGCTGTTTCTCAAGCTATTGCAGTTTCCCGCAGCATTAAATAAATCTCTAATGCCTTCTGCCCCACATGGCAGTGTCATTAATCTTAAGACAAACAGAGCAACAAATCTGTTTTTAACATCTAAGTAAACCAAGAATTTAATGTGTAAGTAAGCAGGTGGCATTCGCTTCTCACAGTCACACTTTGATACAAGTGAAGCCAAAAATGCAAACAAACGCCAACATTAACACTAACAGAAAAATAGTTAAAAATCTACCCAAAAATGAATAAAATCAGACTGGATCCAAAGAAGACATACAGTTATAAATAAGATATGAGAATGGAAAGTTCTCACCTATAAAGAATTTTTACTGAAAACACTTAAAATTCACTACCAGTACCACATGACCATTTACTGCAACGGAAAACAAACTTCATGGCAATGAGGAAATGGGGTGGAAGCACAAGCAGTACATCGTGAGGTGTGTGTGGAATAGTGGCTCAGGAAAGTTTTATGTGTAGAGTCTTAACTGCTATATCCTACATTCCAGCAGTCCCGGCCTGAAGCCACAACTATAGGATACCATATTAGTATCGTCTTTTCGAAGGGCTAATGCTTAGCATGTCAAAGCAAGTTTAAGGTAATCTATGAGAGCTAAGTGACAGTCAATATCTCAAACAAAATATCACACAATAAATTGTAGCAGCTGCCATACAGACTATACCCGATAAGTAACACATTTTCTTATGCACAGATCAGAATAGAGTAAGCTACTGTATGCTGAACTCAGCAATAACAATTCCATTAATGAAGCAAAGCATGCCCCAGTTATTGTCATAAAAGTGATTATCTTATCAATTTGCACTGTAATCAATGTTTACTTATAAGTTTTGCCTAAAAGATAGACTATTCAACCTAAACAATATTCATTCATTCCCTGATATTTCCTATATTAAATTCAGGTTGCAGAAAAGCTGGAGCCTATCCAGACACTCAGTGGGTGCAAGGCAAAGAAACTTGTCCTGGATGGGATGCCAGTTCACAACAGGAAAGACACACACACACACACACACACACACACACACACACACACACACACACACACACACACACACACATGCTCATGCTCACATACATGCACACACGCGTGCACACACACCTATTTACAATCTAGAGGATTGCCAATTTGCTTTTCTTTTGACTCTTTTTTGCTCCCTCACTGCAATTGACCATCTGAGCCATAGATGCAAGTCTGTGGCATGGCTGTCATCCAGCTAGCCACTAGTAGAATTTTCTCTTTAAGCCCTGCTAGTCCAACTTCCATGTGCCCAGTAACATCCATGGGGTAGGTGTACAGCAGGCATTTGCAAAGGACTACTACTTCTGTGAGTGATGTTAGTCCTCAACTAGTTCTGCCATCATGCAAGCATATGCTGCCTCTTCAATCTACAGTCTCTACCAGGAAACATAAAGGGCATGCTTAGTCCCTGGACAGCCACCCAGGGAAATCTTAGAAAGCAAATCCTCAGTATACCTCTCTTTTCGTGGCCTACTCATCCAGTGCTTGGGTCACTAATTCCTGTGGGACTGTCTATGTCATAGCCAGGGCTTCTTCCCTATATGCCATGCAACCTACCATCAATTCATCTTTCTGCATGTATCAGCGATGTAAGAGGAAACTGAAGTATCCAACAAAAACCCATGTTGACACAAACTCTGAACAGAGGACACCCCAGCCAGGAACTTAACTGGAGAGCAAAGCATTGTGAGGCAGCAATCCTAACTGCTGTATCAAATTAAATTACATTTTAAAATATTCTCTCAATTATTAGAGAGAAACCATACTGTCAAAAAGTTAATTACATTCCAGCTACTTTTTTCTTAAGGCTTACATGGGCTTTGTTTTTCACACTGGTAACTTCTAGCCTAACTGATGGCATTCTCAGGAACAGAACTGTCCCCTTCACAATCTATACAAAAACTAAGACAATTACAGCTCCAGCCTCCTGTTCCCAAATTCTATATTTGCTAAAAGTCCTTTTTTTCTCTAAGCTCCATTGCAAAAGGCAAACTAAAAAAAATATAATGAAGTACTGCAATTTTCATAGAAAAGTCAAAAGACAAGCATTGAGACTTATGACATTTCTGTGCACAGCTTGGTCAATGTACTCCCTCTCCTAGTAATATGTTTAAGGTATTAACAACCCCTTAGATTCCAAATCCAGGTTTTCTTTCTCTTGGAAAGCAAATGAACTCTAAGGCCTTGTTAAGATAAAAAGGACATTTAAATTTACTATACACTCATTTATTTCCTGACTATTAGTTTAATCCATTTAATGGTCATAGGGGAGCCTGAGCCTCTCCCAGTGTTCGGTAGAAATGATACCACAGTAAAGATCACCAATCAGAAACATATTTAAATTAAAATAAATATGAGAAGCTTTCTAAAATGCTTTTTACCCCCAAAGTATATACTGTATCACACCCTGCAGCAAAACTATCAAAATCAAAAGGTTTGCTAATTAATGTACAGGGAGACCGGATGCTAATGAGGGCAAATATTCTTTTGAACTTAAATGCCCAGTAGCCTTCAAATGTCTCTTCCCAATGTTTACTATAGTTTATAAAATGGAGCTAAAGTACTAACGTCTAAAATGCCAATAATCTCCTCTAGCCATGTCCTTATAACACACACACCCAAGCAGAGAGGCTTCTAATCCTAGAAACTTACTCAAAACACATATCACTTTGCAACAATACTCCAGTATCCAGAGCAGTTCAAAGTGTGCAAACATGACATCAGGACACACATTCAGTAAAAATATTCAATTAAAACTTAGCAAAAAGAACTAAAACAAAGTAAGGCATTATTGCTCCTGTCATTACCAGACTTTAAACACATTTTGTTGGCAAATACAGCTAGTGTTCACATTTTTGACTATAAATATTTATTTGCTGAGATTGATAAAAGTATTCACATAACTTTATTCTCTAATTCAGACAGAACTATGCTGTTCAGAAGGCACTTGTATGAACAAACTTTTACTCTTCAATGGAAGAGCTGAAGGGGAGAATCTAACTGTAATAAGCCAATCACTACAATGCATGAAGTGATTTTTTTTATTCTCTTCACTTGAAGAGCGAAAAAGAGTGTGGTACTGGTTCATGGTACCTGCACAGGGCGGTGGTTGAGCCAGCTATATGTCTGACTTGACAACTGTTTCGGACTGTCTGCTTTGACACACATTGTCCTTTTTTCTTACCTTTATAAGAAAGGAATAACTGATCAGAGATTCTGAAGGTTTTAGTTTTGCCAGTATAATATCTAAGTTGTCTGTATGCATCTAGAATATAAAGAATCATTTCTCCCTCATTTTTAGGCTCTGAAAAGAAGACAGGGAGATGCATATCTTTCCTTAAAATAAACTTTGATACTATTTTAGGCATAAAAGTAGGATTCGTTTTTCCCTCTATAGATATGATTTGACTGTACTTTGCATTGTGATTCTTTCAGCCTCCTCTTCTTCTTCTCCTTTCAGCTGCTCCTGTTAGGGCACGCCACAGCAGATCACTGGTCTGCAAAACGAGTGGCAGTAGAGTTTTACCGTATCGAGTTGCCAGCCCAGCACCCAACCTTCCTCAGAAGGCACACAAATGCAAACACTCACACCTAGGGCAAATTTAGAATGTCCAATCCACCTGCATTTTATCTTGAAATGTGGGAGGAAACCAGAGCAGCAAGCAAATGCCAGTTTCAACTCTGTATGTAATGCATGAATATATTGTGTTTTTTTCACTCTGTATTTATCTACTGCCTTTACACCCTCAAGCCAATTCTGATATTCACTTTGTATATAAAATAGGTATATATTGCATTTTCCAGATTCAAGATTCAAAGTAAACTTTATTATCGTTTAGGACCACACACGTGTAGCCTAAATGGAATTTTGTGCATCAGTTCCTTCTTGAGATTACAAGCAGAAAGTAAAACAACACATACAAGAAAAAAATGTATATAACTAACATATACAAATCGGCTCCCAGAGCAGAAAATTTTCCAACACTTGAATACAGAATAAGTATACCCTTCCTAAGTTAAAATAACTTCCCCATTTAAATAAAATACACATTATAGATTGCACATTGCCAAGTTGTCTGTCTAATATTGTACTTGCTAGGGATAAAATAAATAAATATTGTACTTACTTGGAATTTGTGTGGTATATATATTATACAACCAACTATAGGTATTTGTGAAAAAAAACTGGACTTAATGTCCAGTTCTCTGGGACTTATGTCCGAGTTCAGAAGTCTGATCACTGTCGGGTAGAAACTGTTGTTGAATCTGCTCTGAATTTGTCATTGATTCTGTATATAATGTCATGTATTTACTTTATTTATCCCTGGCCGAAACTGAAAAAGGTCCAGTGTGATCAGTGCTCTACTATCCTGGTTAACAATTTAAACTTAATTTAACAACTCTTTTCCACAAAAGTAAAAGAAATCTCACTTCAGAGTAAAAAGTGACAAAGTCATATGACAGTCCATAAAACACTTTTTCCTATCTTAATTGATTTCCCCAAATATGTAATGTTCCCAACAAAAAAATATTAATGTGGAAGTTTTTACCCCAAAGAGAACTTATCTGTCCATCAATGGAAAACTGCTATCCAACCATCGATCCTCAAAAGCCTGTAAGAGGGGCACTCGTCAGCAGCAGGAAAGTTCTGAAGGGCTCGGTGCCCAAATCATTGATTTTCTTCATCTCTGTTTGAGCTGCCAGTAGTTTTGGTGAGTGGAAGGTGCCCCTAAGCTCTAGAAACTGGCAGTTGTTATATCCTATACAGGATATAACACATATAGTTAAGACAGTAATACTACAACAATAATCAAAATATGAACATCTGTAGTTGTACTAAAAGGTAAGCACTCCATGATTAGCAGTCTGTGCTTTCTGAGCAGGTTGACAAAAGTTGAAGAAAGCAAAAAAAAATATATATATATATATATATATATATATATATATATATAGAGAGAGAGAGAGAGAGAATATATATATATATATATATATATATATATATATATATATATATATATATACACACATACAAACACACACAGATATATATATATATATATATATATAGAGAGAGAGAGTGGGGGGAGGGGGGGTGGAAGAAGCATGTACTTGTTGGCTGCTTCATGCTAAAACAAAAGGATTTTATATTTAAAGGAACTAACTGTATTAATTAGAATGCCACTTTGCCAGGTTCTAAAACTTAATTTAAAAGAAGGCTGATTATAACCCAGCTGTATTACAACATTGGAGTAAAATACTGCTAGCACTTTTCAGTTTTAGGAATTCATTGATACTAAAGAGGAGTTACATGCAAGTTACGGACCGCAGATTTTCCATTCATATTATTTCATTACTGCTGCTCTTTATAAATATAAGTAAAACAGACTGGCAAGGCACTGCTGGTCATACCTCTCAACTGTATAGAATTTCTCAGAATGTCCAGATTTTTGCTTCATATGTTTTCGTCTGTTCCTCATAAAATTTGTGGGTTTTTTTGGCAAATCCATGATTAATAAAGGCATAAATAATGACAGCTAGTTATGTTTCAGAGTTTATATCCTTCAGAAAATGCAAGTTAATGCAAAACGTTTCATTCTAGCAATTTTCTAAGTTTATAAGACCAACATTTAAAATTCTCCCTGATTTTGGGCCATTGCCTCCTCCCTTTTTTACTTTTGTCTTTGTCCATATTTCATATTTCTTGTCTTAAAAGGTTGACCAACATGTTAATGTCTTATAAACTGTATCCTCAGTTTTCTCTGTAATGACTCATTAATAAAATAGTTCCTTGTTTGCTTATAAATGTTGTAACTATCGCATTTTACAGAAGCAAGACTCACAGCTACACACAGTACACTATTATGCTGCAGACAGCTTGCTGTTTGACAGAATCTTTTCAGTCTTGCCTAACTTGCATGTCACATACCCACAGTATTGACAAAACAAAACAGAAACACTAAAACAAACTCAAATGCCTTCTGTATGTTTAATACTAGTAAATAGCTCAGCAATTACTATACTTGTTTTTGTTTACAGAAACATCAGAAGATGGTAGTCCCCCATATTGGGCACTTGAATTGGAATCATATTGATCTACCAACAACCATTCAAATGCTTGGTGACCAAAAACAAACCTGATGAAACCAGTTTCAGTGATCATCAGAAGTGTTTTTTTTCCCCAGGGGAGAAGCCTCCTTGCTGCCCTATATGGAAGGACACTCTGCACCACCCACCCAGACATATATATATATATATATATATATATATATATATATATATATATATATATATATATATATATATATATATATATATATATATAGATATATATATATATATATATATATATATATATATATACCTACTCGAAGGTTACACAACCTTGGAGAAAAGGTAAGCACTCCATGATTAGCAGTCTGTGCTTTCTGAGCAGCTTGAAGAAAGCAAATAAAAATACGTATATATATATATATATATATATATATATATATATATATATATATATATATATATATATATATATATATATATATATATATATATATTTATTTATGTATTTATTTATACATATATATATATAGAGAGAGAGAGAGAGGGGGGGGGAAAGAAGCATGTACTTTTTGGTTGCTTCATGCTAAAACAAAGGATTTTATATTTAAAGGTAGTAACTGTATTGATTAGAATGCCACTTTGCCAGGTTCTAAAACTTAATTTAAAAGAAAGTTGATTATAAGCCAACTGTATTATATATTATATTATATTATATTATATTATATTATATTATATTATACTATAGTATATTAAATTAACCCCTGCCAATAAATTAATGCAATATTCTCAGACTTAGCCTACTTGTTTATTCATTCTCTTTCACTTTCCCTTTTCCTTTAACCCACCCCCCCTCCCCATTCAGCAACTATCTGTTAATACGTGACTTCAGGGATTAGTGCTGGGTCCAGTCCTAATTTTGCTGTGTAGCAATGTTCAATCCTTGACTTCCCCATGCTCAACTAACACAATATGCAGATATTATCCTTTTTCTGAAACCTGGCAAATCAATCCATTCAGTCCAAAATGGTCTGCACAAGTATTATAACATCCTTTGCTGTTAGTTGCAAAAGTAATTGTATAATGAACATGTACAAAAACAGCAGCCAGGTTTTTGGCATCAGAGGATAAAATACACTACACCCTTACATCCTAAGTATTTAACCCTTATAAAGCCTCTATAACTCAAGTTCTGATTAATAAATTACATCACCTTTGAATCGTCTGGTTACAACTCAACGTGAACCTAATGTGCCAAGTCTAACTGGGTGGCAATTCAAGCCAAAACATTTTAATAAGTGTTTTTTGCCATTTGTTTTGTCAAGGACAAGCCCCCTCTACATCTACCACGTGGGACACAAGCCCCAGTACCCTGAAACGTACATGTACCAACTCCACAGATTAACAAACATAAAGAAAAGGGGAAACCCCCAAAATAAAGGAATCGCTACTGGTGCACACTTAGGAGCTGCATTGGCACTGATTTCTTCTGGAAAAGAAAAGATCCACGAAGGTCAACATCAGCTGAATTTGGCAAGTTGTGTCATTTTCCAGCAGAACTTGACAAAATGTAGGGAAGTCAAATAAATCTTCCACTGATTGCCCTCATGCATCACTCACAAAATTACAGTTAACAGAATATGCCATTTCATCTTCTTTTGTCCTCAACATGAACACCATTGCTTGACCCTACAGAAAGCAAACTAACTACCAATTATACCTAAAGTAGCCTTGCTCCCAGCATCTCTTTCTTTCTGACTAATACACAAGGATTACTGCCCCTATAGGCTGAAAAATTAAAATTCAAAATCTTCACCTATCCACTCAGAACTCAAGACCAATGAGCCCTCGCCTTCACAAGGTCATCCTTAAGCCTGTCACTTGACAAAGAGACATTATTTAATATCACACCAAAAACCTGACATCATTTCACTGAGAAGTAGTTTCATAGGTCCAGGTGACCACTGCACAGGCTTCCCATTTTCACAACTCCCCCCAAAGGATTGTCCTGTTAAGTGACTTATTCAGTCACACTGTAGGGAAATGGAGGCAGAGAAAATCAAACCCTAGACCACAGGAAAAAGCTCCTTAACAGCTCATATCCTAAATCCCCTGCACTAAAAACACAAATTTATTCCAGCTACTCATCAAAAAGCTGCCTGAACACCTTAAAACCAATTGTAACGGCACATGCCTAGTGGATAATGATGGTTTCTGTGTAAAAAAGAAGCCTGACAGACACTGTATAAAGTTATAAAATGGGCACTTATTTTGTTTTTGCTATATTTTGACCTGCTTTGAACTGTTCTGAAGTGTGCTGCTTTCTTTGTTGTGCTGTTTGTTTTGAACTTTTTCTTAACTTAACACTGGTTATGATATATACAACTCAATATATTAAACCTGTTAATGTTTGCACTGTATAAAATAATTTAAAACTGCTTTCTTCTACTTCCACAACCTTATTTAACTCTGTATTGTACATGGACTTATATTTACCAATGTATTTTAACTATTTCTATGTTATGAAAACTTATGCCACTGCCTGAGGCATGGTAAAAAGCATACAATAGCAACCAACCTAAATATTATATATATATATATATATATATATATATATATATATATATATATATATATATATATATTGCTGGAACCTGTGTTCTGAGAGACTGCCTTACATATTATCTGCAATTATACAGAGCTGAGTATATATTTTTTGGTTATAGAGTTTAATTGTTGCTTAGATCTGTGTTGAAACTGTTGTCTCACTGTTCTGAGAGACTGATCGGCAAATATACAGAGCTGAGAATATTTTTTTGGTTTTAAAATTTGTACTGTTAGTTTTTGCTTAGATCTCTGTTGAAACTGTTTTCCCCACCCACCCCAATTTTCTGCTGTCTCTTCAGCTGGCATAGTAACAGCTGCATTCAAATTGCTGGAACCTGTGTTCTGAGAGACTGCCTTACATATGATCGGCAATTATACAGAGCTGAGTATATATTTTTTTGGTTATAGAGTTTAATTGTTGCTTAGATCTGTGTTGAAACTGTTGTCTCACTGTTCTGAGAGACTGATCAGCAAATATACAGAGCTGAGAATATTTTTTGGTTTTAAAGTTTGTACTGTTAGTTGTGCTTAGATCTCTGTTGAAACTGTTTTCCCCACCCCACCCCCATTTTCTGCTGTCTCTTCAGTTGGCATAGTAACAGCTGCATTCAAATTGCTGGAACCTGTGTTCTGAGAGACTGCCTTACATATTATCTGCAATTATACAGAGCTGAGTATATATTTTTTGGTTATAGAGTTTAATTGTTGCTTAGATCTGTGTTGAAACTGTTGTCTCACTGTTCTGAGAGACTGATCAGCAAATATACAGAGCTGAGAATTTTTTTTTTTGGTTTTAAAGTTTGTACTGTTAGTTTTTGCTTAGATCTCTGTTGAAACTGTTTTCCCCACCCCACCCCCATTTTCTGCTGTCTCTTCAGTTGGCATAGTAACAGCTGCATTCAAATTGCTGGAACCTGTGTTCTGAGAGACTGCCTTACATATGATCTGCAATTCTACAGAGCTGAGTATATATATATTTTTTTGGTTATAGAGTTTAACTGTTGCTTAGATCTGTGCTGAAACTGTTGTCTCACTGTTCTGAGAGACTGATCAGCAAATATACAGAGCTGAGAATATTTTTTTGGTTTTAAAGTTTGTACTGTTAGTTTTTGCTTAGATCTCTTTTGGAACTGTTTTGTCCCACCCACCCTCTGTATTTTTGGTTTGTAGTTTAAATTTGGTGGCTTTTGCAGTTGCCCGCCCCACTGTAGATTTCATCTGGGACACTCCCCCGTCCCATCTCTTTACCACATTCTACCTAATAAACTCTTTCTGCACTTGCTTTTAGTCCTTTTTAATTTAATTGCATTTTTAAACTGTGTTTGGTCTAATATTGCTGCATACTCAAGTGTGCTAGCTTGCACTGCATGTGAATTGTTTTTTACTACTGTTTTTGCTACTTTTCTGTAAAAAAAAAAAAAAAAAACTGTAAGCCTGTTTCCTACCTTTCCTGTAACTAGTGTTCCAGACACAGATTTTCTGTATCCAGGACTGTATGTAAGCTTCTGAGTCCCCCAAGCCTTCCTGTATTGGAGGGAAGCCTTCTAACTTATCAGTGAGAGTGGTAAGCACTAGGTAACCTGTCTACCACATAAGTAGTGGTTCTGGCCCAGAATTTGTAGTTATTGGCCGTTTGGGTAATCTCGTCCATCTCTCTCAACTTTCTGATTTGAAAGCCTGTATTTGCACTTGTTTCTGTCCTGTAACTCATCTAGTGCAGATACAGATTCTTAGTTTTAGCACTTAAATTTGCTTGATCATGCTCAGCACTTCTTCAGAACTTGTAAGCACTGAATAAGCTACTAATTACTATAGCACTCTATCTTCCTTATTACCTAGAGGAAAACATTTTTTGTACTTACTTTTCTCACTTGCTTAGAGAAAAACAGCTCTTGTACTCACTTTCCTCACTTGTCTAGAGGAAAAACCCTGCAACTCTCTTTTTGCGTGGTCTTGCGCAAAGAGCAGTGTCGGGCAGCGCTGGTTAGCTGGGGTATACTATTCCCGGCCCCACAAAGAATGCACTGTAAATTTTCCCTTAGAACTAGGTAAGCCTCAACTCAAGTGCTTCAGATCAGCTGCTCTTATTGCAGCACTTGCAAAACAGAAATCAGCACTTGTCCTTATCTCCTAGACAGCACTATTATTCTCCAACTTTCCTAGACAGCACTATTATAATATAGCATAAGACCCTCGATCGTCCGCAGGACTTAAGTTCAATTTACTCTTCAAAGCATGTCCAGAGGTCAGCTTCAGGTGTACTCTCCAGTTCATCTGGTGGAATTGGGCATCCTGAGGCAGTGTCAACTGCCTCGTGTATACAGACTACCCTCTCCTCTTACCTCTAGACACAAACACTTGTGAAATATGCAAATACACAGCCAGACTGGAGGCTAAGCGCTCTCAACCCATGACTGTAACAGACAGTCAAGAGGATAAGGAACACACTTGCATCACACCACCTGTCACACATGAATCTACAAAACAAGCACCAGCAAAACATACGCATAAATACAAAAACATATTCGGAGGCACTAGGTACCAATCTGAAAAAGAAACAGTGCCCTCCAAAGCAGACAAGCAAGCAACCTGCACCACCAAACACAAGCCAGAAAACACATAATTCACCTCAGCAGTGTGCCTCACAACAGCCCTTAAGGCAAAACACCATACCTAACACGCTAGTAATAGGAGACTCTATAGTAAGGCACACGGATGTTCCACTCACCAGGCTGAATAAGGAGAAGGTTACTGTCAGCTGCCTGTCGGGTGCTCAGATCCGCCACATAACACAGGCACTTGGGTCACTCCAGAACAAGTACAAGTATGATGCTGTCATTGTACATGTTGGTGTGAATGATCTAAGACGTACCTCCCTGGACTACATGAAAAGAGACATTGAGGAGCTCTCTGATCATGTAGCCCAAGCTGGTATGACCCTGACCTTGAGTAGCATACTACCTTCACCTAGAATGATACCACAATACAAAGACAAAATGATCAATTTCAACAATTGGCAAAGCTTCTGGTGTCATTCTAAGGGGATCCAGTGTCTGTCTGCCTGGGATGACATGATAGACAAGCCTCTCTGTTTTGCCAGAGATGGGTTGCACCTGTCACCCCTAGGTTTTCGAATACTGGCCAAGGCTCTTGCCATCCCCATAGTGCCTTTTTTAGGCATGGCTCAAAGGACAAACCAACCACCGTAACCAGCACAGGTAACCAAAAACTAAGGGTAATGCTACTCAACGCCAGAAGTCTCAACCTCAAAATGCACACACTTGAGGCTCTCCTCAGCATGGAGAAAATCGATGTTTGTGCAGTGACGGAAACCTGGTTCAAGGCTCAAGAGAGCACCCCAGCACTGCCAGGTTACAATTCATATCATACCTTCCAGCCTCAGTTACCGGATCGCAGTACAAAGGGCGGAGGTATATCCATATTCATCAAGGATACCCATATCTCCAGGTTAGTAGCGCAGCATGATGCCCCAGAGATCATCCATGCGCAACTATCAGCAGGCAAAACCACATTTCAAGTCATAGCCGGTTATAGATTGCCCACCATGTCCCAAGATGCTCACTCTGCATTCCTTGAAACATTGGAAAATATAAAGATCCTACCCAACACCATAATCTTGGGTGATTTCAACTACCCTGGTATAGACTGGGCGAACTACCCATGTTCCAACTCCTATGCTCAGTGATTCATAGAATTTATAAATTCAAATGCCCTTGAACAACTAGTATGTTCCCCCACTAGAAGAGACAACATATTGGATTTAATCATCACAAATATGGGCACCCATTGTACCACACGCGTTATCACCCCCACCTTGGTCAGATCCGACCACAAACTGATAACCCTGGACATCCTTACTCCTCCACCTCCCCCAATCAAAGAAACCATAGTCAAAAACCTTTCCAAAGCAAACTTCAAACTACTTGCATCCGAAGTGGAAAGCTTCACTATTCCCTTGCAGAAGGATAATGATATCCAGTATGCAGAATCCTACACCAAAGCACTCTATATGCATCTTCAGGATTGCATGGACTAAGACTCCTTCCTCAAGCAAGAAGAAACCAGCCTGGTGGACCCCGGCCATAAGCAAACTTTACATTAAAAGGAGGAGACTTATACAAAAAAAGGCCAAATCTCAAGTAGAAAAATCATCCCTGATCAGCATTAGTAAGAAATTGAGGGCCCTCATCAAGTCAACTAAAGCTAATTTTGAAATGAAAGTTGCCAAGGATGCCAAGGATAACCATAAGGCCTTCTATGGCTACATCAAAAACCTAAATGGCAATGCTCAGGTCTGTTCTGAGCTAGTACAAAATGGAACAAAATACACTGACCCTTCTGACATTGCCAACATCTTGGCTGACAGGGTCAGTGCAAATCCCCCCCCCCTCACCACCTACAGGGCCTATTACCATTCTAGAGGATTGAGTAAGTCCAATTATTACCGATATGTTGGTTAACAAGGCTCTATCTAAAGCTAAAAACATTGCCTCCATGGGACCAGATGGTGTCCCAGGCTGTGTCATAAGCGAGCTCCAAAAGGAATTAACCCCGCATCTTAATACCCTGTTCAGTCTCAGCCTCTCCACAGGATATGTGCCCATAGAATGGCGCACGGCAATGGTGGTCCCGCTACACAAGGGTGGGGCCACAACTGACCCTGGGAACTACCGACCAATAAGCCTAACCAGTCTGATCTGTAAGGCTATGGAGCAAATCATTATGGAACTCATAAATGGAGAGATTGGGAACCTCCAGTCACTGGACCCCACACAGTTCGGCTTCAAGGGCAGATCATGCCTCCTGAACCTGGTGGATTTCTTTGAGACAGTTACTCAGGCTATAGATAAGGGAAAGGAGGTACACACAGCTTACCTTGACCTTGCTAAAGCATTTGACACCATTCCCCATTCATGTATTATTGATAAGCTCACCAGCCTGGGCATAAACCCTTATGTCACAAGATGGATCGCAAACTGGCTCTCAGACAGATCCCATAAAGTAAGAGTAGCAGGATCTATGTCCGAATCCAGACCAGTAACGAGTGGTGTGCCTCAGGGCTCTGTCCTGAGGCCCCTCCTGTTTGGCATATACTTCTCAGAAGTACAGGCAAGCACGGAAGGGCTGTGGCTGACTAAGTTTGCGGACGACTGCAAACTGGGTGCTATAATAGAGTCTTCGGCCGACATGGAGATCCCCCAGAAGGGCCTAAATGAGACTGATGCATGGTGTCAAAGCCATGGTCTCAAGCTAAATGCAAAAAAATGCATAGTAATCCCCTTTGGAAAAAAAGAGTACCCGTCAACTACAACATAGGAGGTAATCCCCTGAAATCTGAAGAAGAAATAAGGGATCTAGGGACCCAAGTAGATAGTCAGCTTTCCTTTGATAACCATGTTGCCAAAGTGGTTAGAAAATCCTTCTATGTGACCCATCTGATCACGAAAGGGTTTGCATCAAGATCTAAAGATGTAATGGTGCCCCTCTACTCTTCCCTCATCAGACCCATTATTGAGTACAATGCACCAATTGGAATGTACCTGGCTAGACTTCTCCAGCAACTGGAGAGACCACAAAGGTACCTAACCAAGAGGATTACTGGCCTCAAACAGTTGCCCTATGCAGCACGATTGAAAAAGCTAAGACTGTTCTCTGTTGCATACCGCTTTCTCAGAGGCGATCTCTGTCTAACGTACAGAGCCATGTCCAACCCAGAATTGCTGAACATGCTCCATCTTAGCAAAACCAAATCTACTCGAGCTACACGCTCTAGGGATATAAACCTCAACACAACAATGAATAGAACATGCTGGAGGGATAGATTCCTTCAGAGACTTCCTTACTATGGAACAGGGTCTTGATCTACATAAGACAGAGCCCCTCACTATCACTCTTCAAGAGGAACCTTGATGAGTGGATGGGTAACAGAAAGTTCACACCGGGGATCACACCAACAGCACTACTAGATAGGGGCCAAGGGTACTAGCTGCTAGTACAAGGGTCTAGGGAACTACTAAAGGGGTGGTGAATACCGCACAATGTGGCTGGGCTAATATATGCCTTCGGGCAGATAGCCCAGTACCAACCTCGAAGTTTCAAAACTTTGAACTGAATATCGTTGAGATCATAAGATCGAAGTTTTGAAACTTTGTTTTGAATGGAGATCGCTCTACAACACTGAACAGGAAATTTACTGTTTTCCTCACTGTCGTGTGATCTCAGAGTTGGCATATTTATTTAGCAGGGGGTGTGGGGGGTTCAGGGGTGCTTGCCCCCTGCAAAAATGTAAAAAAAAATTCAAAGTTTCAATACTTCGATCTTATGGTCTCGACCATTTGCAGTTCGAAATTTTGAAACTTCGAGCTTGTAAAGTACATCCATGAGAAAAAAATGTCCGGTACTAAAATTCACAACCAAATGTTTTCCAACAGTCTTCTACCATTGGACCACTATTTCTGACAGACTACATAATTTGTGGCTACAACAGCTGTCATACATGCTCAGTTAGTTTGGAAAAGGTGTGCTCAGTCAAAAATATATGTACAACATATGATAACATTACACCTTTTCCAAACTACTTCTGTGCATGATAAATTATACAGGACCAACACCTGCCTAACACAGTTTATATTCAAAACGTTATTCAGCAAATTAACTTCTCATTCTACAAAAGTGTAGGATGAGGCACAGCCCAGCAATCAACATTTCTTCAAAAACAAGAAGCCAATCAACACATAGAGTCACAGTAAGTACTCATCACAGCTGTAGACATTTCAGATGGCTAGAGTGGTTCCAGTGGAATGAAGGCAAAATTATGCAAGCCATCAAAATGTTAGCTACAAAAATATGCAGTTACCCATTACAGACCAGCAAGATTTATATCATTGATAAGGAAACTCGGGACAGGCAGAAAGACTTCTAGCCAGGTAAGTAAACTACACCAAAGGACCTACCTATTCAAAACCCAGGCAAAATCCATACAATAAATACAATAAAATGTAGGAGGTTAATGTAGTAACTTGCAAAAGCAACATTTTTGGCAGACAAATACAGTATACAACTGAAATATATGGACACAGATGTAAACAAATTCAAAAATGCAGTCCTGTAAAATGGTTAATCTACTTTCTCATTTTATTTTTTATTTGTTAACCAGGCACACCCATTTTTTTTTAGGAGCACCCCATGAGCACTGTCTGGTTAAATGATTTGCTCATATCCCACAGTTATGCAAATAAAGACTGAAGGACTCAAACCAAATATTATGTGATGTAGAATTAACACCTCATAATTATAGCAATTTATGACGTAAGCATGAGGATTTAATGCTATGTGCACAAGCTGCAGCACACCCACAAAAAAACAGACAGTTTCGTTAGCTTAAGCTATCAAGTCAAAACTAAAAGGACATTTAAATGAACAGGGAAAAATTCAGTAAGATAGATACATACACCCAAGCTATAAAGCCTATATCCTTGCACATTTGATCATAAAGAAGATGGCACTTACGTAACGGTTACTTCCGATAATGAAATGTGACTGTTAATGTTTTAAAAAATGGGAGACAATGTGTTTGCTTTAAAAAGGCAGGGTCTTCTATGCAGGGTTGTGAATAAAAATTAGAAACAATACTGAAGCTGTCGATGCATGTTGCACTTCCCCGCCGGCGGAAGCATGTCATGCCATCTTCCCGGTTACTGAAACTGAAATGAACTGAACAGGTTCTGTACCCTACAACAAATCGAGTTAATATCATGATAAAATGTGACATGGTGTGATTTTCTTTTTACAGTGCAGGCTGTGATTTCTGGAACTGGCATGTTCGGTGAAAACCATGTAGTACTTCTTCATGGATTACTGTTGCAACGATCTTGATCGCTGTCACTATGTCTTTCTGTTTCTCTGTGGTGGGAATTGCTCAGCCAGAAGCGCAGTCACTCTACTTCTTCTAACCAGTGTTTTCTTTTTTTTTTTTTACTTATTTTTTTAATTTCTGGGAATGTTACGTTTCACTCTACATGTCTGTTAAAGTAAGTAAAACAGTGTGTTGTACCAGTCACACTACAATAATGACGCAACTTTGATGGCTAAATGTGAGTGTAAACTGTTACTTGACCTGCATTTGCTTGCAGGAAAAAAAGGAATGTTCATCAAGTGGAGTTGCAATAACCGACATGCTCTCAGTACACCGCCTAAACAAACAGCGACAGTAGGGGTTTTGGAAATGTTTTCGATAACACTCCAGAAAAGAGCCTGTATGGTTTAAAAAATACAAACACACACACACACACCACGTCACTTTTTAAAACCATTACGGATCATATTTCAGGATCGGGGAACCAGCTGCCAGTGACAAATGTGGTTGCGATAATACGTAAGTACCAAGAAGATAAACCAAAACTAGGTTGAATTAATCTTTAACAACATACTGGTTCTCATAGTCCATCACAGTGAGCATTGTTCAAACCACAAAAAAAGTCCTTGAGCTTCTGCTTGACATCACGAACATATTCTTAGCCTTCCCATACCAAAAAAGCAGACATACTATACAAAAAGGCATTTCCCAACAGATGGAAGATAGATAGACACACACACACACACACACACACACACACACACACACACACACACACACACACACACACACACACACACGCGCGCTACACACACACACACACACACAAACACGCACATGTACTACACACACGCACATGCACTACACACACACACACACACATGCACATGCACTACACACACAAACACACACACACGCACCACACACACATACGCTCACGCACACATGCACACCGCACACACACACACACACACACACACACACACACACACACACACACCACACACATATATGCACGCGCACACACACCACACACACACTTATATACAAGCTCACATACACACACACACACACACACACACACACACACACACACACACACACACACACACACAGACACACACACACAGTTCATTATACATTTGATCTTAGCCAAAAGGCTGAAAAGCATTTACCTCCCATATAGAATCACAAATTAACAAACAGGTTACCCAACTATACGTATCATGTACATTAACTAATTTTCTTACTATGGTCAGAAGCAAAAAAAAAAAAAAAAAAGAAAAGATCCATTTTGTCATCAAGTAGAAGACTGGTTACTTCCCTCCATAACACAACTATTTTGCACCAGGTATAAATGAAAAGAAAATAATATGGTTTATTCATATGGCAAACAACAGACAACACCACTGCCACACTCTTAAGAATGGAAAATGGCCACCAGGAACAGCTAAAGACACAGTTTTATTAAAATCACCAACCTTGAGAGGTACAGTCCAGCACTGTCCATCAGACTAAGAATAAAAAAAGGTCACACACAAATTCAGACACACTGCCAACCACATTTTAGACTGATTTCAACCAAAGCCTACTGCAACAAGATGGAATGATACCTCAGAGAGCATGAATCAAACTGATAAAATGAAACTATACAAGAAAAAAAATCAAGGCACACCTAACTAAAGACAACAAATGCAACAGATTCAAAATATTTTGCGTTCTTGCACAAATACCCTTAAGCAGATAGTGCACACTGGTGTATCTATCTCAAATCTGTCAGATATGTGTGCTGTATCTGAAACCTTTGAGGTTTGTAAAGTTTTGATGTATCAAATATGTGTTTTATCTGCCATTTATCCTTCATTCACGACTAGAAAGTATCCTTGATCTAGTTTACTTACCCAATTAACAAAGGAAAGACAAAACAAACAGCTGAAATAACTAACATTTGGATTAGTACATTATATTTTTACTACTGGTTTGTAAGCAGAAACTGTACAGTTGTAACACTTCTACATTTAACCTGATTCCATACAACAATGCAAAGGTTGATAGTTTCAAGTACATATTTTTTGATGTGAACAAGCCTACCTTGCAACAGGTCTGGCATCCCACAAAACTTGGTTAATCATTTAAGAAATGTTGTAATAACATATAATCACTTATACGGGCAATATTTACAATACCTAAATACGCAGGCAGTATAAATATAATTTACTGCAGTAACTTAAAATTCAAGAAATCAACAACACAGAGACTACATCAAAGAAGGTAAGCAGTTCCTATCCACATAAACAGAAGTAATGATACAAAACAGACAAATAAGTGGAACAGTTTATACATCTTAAAGCAAAATACATGTAAAAGTCAAAGGGTCAAGAACTGAAAAGTCCATAAGGAAAGGGGAATTATCAGTAAGGTTAGGAAAAAGCAACGTAGAGAATATTGGCAAGGAGGGAATTAGTGCGCAAGGAAATGAAAGTCATAAGGTAGCAAACACACCAGAGGGCAAATGGACTTGAAACAAATTCAGGTTAAACTTATTTCCTTTAAGTATAACCAAGTTTAGTGATAAGGAAGCATAAATGAGAACTGTCTGGGTTTCTATAAGGCTTCCGACACTGTATCTGTAGATTAATAAATAAACTTAAAAATGTTCAGCTGTAAGAAATTGTGATGAAACTAGTTATCTAACTAGCTGGCAACTGAAAGGAGAGTCATATAAATGAGTGTCACATGGATTATCACAGTCACAAGAGCACAACTTGGCAATTAGCCTGTGTCCTGTACTCTTCATCAGCGCCCCCCCCCCCCAGTCAATGAGTCTGAGCACTGTGCAAAAATGCGCATCGTTTCACACATGAGCAAAACGGGAAAAATAATGTAAACATCTAAGCAGTAGCAGCAGCCTAGAGAACAAATGCCAGTTTGCAATGCAACAAATGCAGTCACTAACTTTGTATAACTTAAACAAAACAGCCTTAACAGCAAAGTGGTTCTTACCATAATAAATTACAACACATTTCCTGTGAAAATTTAACAGCTATAAATATATCCTCTTATGTAAAAATGTTTGCTGACCGGGATGCTGTATCTTACTTTATTTTCAGACCTTGTTTATTATAGTTATTATTTATTTTATTTATTTATTTTACATTTGTTGACCGGGCTAGTCCAACTGGATATATTTCCATTTTCAGCAGAGGCCCGGGGAGAAAAGCTCCACATTTAAAAAAGGAATACAATGACATCTATTACTTGTTGTGGCACAATGCATATACAAATATAAAGTTTCACTGACAATAGTGTTTAGAAAAATAAGTTCACATCATTTAAGAATACAAATAACATATAACATTCAGACATAAACTCTTATTACAGCAAATACAAAAAGCATACATAGCCTCTTTGGTTATGTAACTGCATACACAAATGTTATACTACAGGACCACCACCAGATAATGCATCCTACAGTACAGATCTCATGTTTTCACATCCCACAGCATATATTTCATATAAATACTGAGTATTTAAAGCACAGAAAATCCTCATTAACATAAGCATATATCAAAACTGAGTGCGTCTGCAAAGAAATAAAAAGGAATTTTCTGTGAAACAACATTGCTTAATATTGTCGAAGAACACAGCATCACTGGTTGCAGACTTAAATGATCAGACACTTACCCAATATTCAAAAAGAAAAAAACATCCCTTTTTTTTCTTTGCTACAACTGTATTATCAAAAGCAATGTTAATGGCCTGGAAAATGAAAGTTATCAGAGCTTACCAAAATGCTAATCCTGAGTACAGCTCTGGTTACAGGAAGCAAAAGGAGCCACACTGCAGACATTAGCACCACACGTACATAAAATGTACCCAGGCTGTTAATCCTCTTACTTCACCTAAAAATCTCTGCTCTCTGCTTCCTCTGGTGCTGGACTGAGAAAAACAAACAAGGAAACACAAAGAAGATAGGGTGATTGGGTTATTTCTTGCAGCCAGAACTCTGTGCACAAATCTGGTGTTATGCCAGCTGCAGGAACCAGTAAAGCATGGGCCCCAGAGATGAAAGCTTCTGCACAGATCCCCTAAATAAATAAACCTTTAAAAACTGAAACCCTGAAGCAGGATCCCACCAATGAATCCATGTGCAGTTTGCACTGTTTTTCAAATGAACTTTGGGAAAATGGAATGTCAACAGCGTAACAACAATTAAGAACCAAGAAAGCCCAAAGTGATGCCAAGTAATCAAGAGCAAGACGGCTAGGCCAAATGTTGCCCTATTTTACAGACAAACTACAACAGAGGTAGACACTGTCTTGCAAGTTACAATGCAAATGTTGACAACCTTCTTAAAGAAGTCCATATATACAGAAGTGTAACCAATGTAGTATATAAGGTGTCTAATAACTGTTAAGTGAAGGTGACACTCCAAGGTAGTGTGAGGAAAGCTAATTCAGGGAAACTGGCTGATTTAAAGGTATGCATTTAACTCAAGGTAGATGGGATACAATGGAAGGAAATCCAGTCTTTATGAAAACAGTAAGGAATTCCAGAGAAAAGGCTTGTATGTCAGAAATGTTAAATGAACAGAAATAGGGCTAAAGTCCACCCATGGAAAGCCTCAACTCCTCAAAAGCAAGTAGCTAGGGCAGGAATGATGAACTTCCCCAATGAATAAATATTAAATCTCTAATTATGTTACCCACTGAAAGGTATTATAACCTTAACAAAAATAAATCACTCTGGTTGTTTCACAAAATAAATAATTCTCAACAGGAAAACGAGGACTACAGTTAGCAACTGCTAAGGTTAGAAATAAGAACTCTACAGATCCTGCAATAGCACAGCTAGACCTGTGAATGTGGGGGTGCCCTTGGAAAGACAGTAAGAGAAATCTTTACTGGTTTCCAAAATGCTTAGTCTGTACAGACTGGCAATGAGACAAGGAGCCAACACTGAGAAAAGCTATACTAGATAATAATATATAATAGAAAAACAGCCAACACTGAGTTAGGAGAATCTAAGCATTACGCAAAAAATATAAAGTATAGGGCTTTGTCTGCATAATATAGAAAGATACCCCTAACCTAAAAGAAGTTTAGCCTCCACTATAACTGGTAAGACAGAACATCTATAATTAGAGGAAAATGGAAAAGAGCAAACATAAGTTTGGGGATGGAGTTCTTCAAATATGTTTACTCCTTGCCTCTTTGTGGCAAAACACTACATGGATTATAGGCAAAAATAGTTCTTTACAAAAGAATCAAGGATTAGACATTTTGGCAATTATTCTTGGACACCAGCTGTACGAAGCACCTGAAGGGCTTCAGGATACTAGTGCTGAATCTGTCTGTTCATGAGTTGCGCACTATCATGGACATCATTTTGGACTTTACCCAGTGATTCAGAGTGAACCCCACACTGACTGGTGATACTCCAAATAAGATAATTTCACTCAGCTGAGCAGACATATAAATAATACCCCATGGAAGTTGTTAACAGAGGAGAGCACTGGTACTTCTACAATGAATGACAACCACCTTCCCCTCGATGGATCATACATTCTGCATTGAAGTATCATGCAGGGACCCCATCCCAAAAATGAATCAGTGGAAAAGAGCGAGGAGAAAAGCATTGTTCCTCAAAAGTTACAGGGGGGTCCACCCAGTGAATGTCTTGCATAGGATAGGGAATCCTAAATGGAGATGATATATATGTGGTCACCTCAGAAAAGGGTAAATAGTGGTGAATCCACTTCCAGGCTAGTGGGAACATTCAACAATCCCATCCACAGGAAGGAGCCTACTTATGCAATGCTGCCAACCTCTAGGTCTACTTAAAAATCCTAATATGGCATCTGCCACCAAAAGCACTCTAAGGTGCATAAGGTCAACCAGAGGGAAGGAAGAAGCTAGGAAGGTCTTGTCCACCAAAAGTTATCCACAGATCTCACTGACTGACTGATGTTCAATGATGAAATGGGACTGATAAAGCTGCAGAGGTCCTTCTACTGCCATGGGGGGGCACTGTCCATTCACTTTACAGCTGCAGAGTACTCTGCCTGAGGACAAGAGTTTCTACAAACAGAGCTGATGTGGGCCCTTCTACTGATGCTAAAAGCCTGGTCTACATACTTATGTGCAGTCTATCATTGCCAATAGGAAGACACAAAAGGTGTGCTCTGCTCATGCACAGTGGTATCTAGCATTGTCTAAGGGGAGACTGTGATGCAACCATTTGAGAGTGCATGAAGCTTCCTGCCTAGTTCCTAATTTGCATGGAAGGAAGCATTTGAAACAGGGGTTTATTTTCCATTAAACATCTGCAGGAAACCCAAATGGGAAAAAAAATGTTATATTCCGCACATAAATGCACACGTACACAGATAAATACATAATATATACATACACATACATATAAATAAATGTGTCTGCAAACTGTGAATGTTCATAACAGCAAACACAGAGAAAGCAATTATTTTATACTGAACAGTAAAATGACAAAACGAAAGAAACAAAAAACATTGTTTCTTTGCAGGAGGACTTAACCTCCCCATGCACCTTTCACTCCCCCTGCTAATTATATACACCAATTCAGAGATCACAACAGCGGGGTAAGGGCAAATTCCCTTACCCTGCTGCATGTCAATCTTATAGAAAAGACTGCCAGCAAACACTCCATAGAGAAGAACATATGCTCACATGAACATTTGCTCTCACAGGTTAGAAAACCCTTTGTTCAACACATATATATGGGTCTACTTTGAAATCCCGAGGCCCAGAATATGAATGTTTAAAATCCAGAGACGAAAATCACAGAACAGTGGAAACTCAAACGTTGGATTTTTACTAGGGTAAGTAAACACTTGGCCAAATGGAAACAAAACTCACACCGAGGTAAGTAAAACCCACCTAGGTGGGGGGCTTTGTCCCCCACAACACCCAATGTGGGGGGCTGCACTTCCCATACCCCTCTAACTATATATACCAACTCCAGGATCACAGTACAGTGCAGTAAAGGACATGTTGGGCAAGTGTTTATTTATCCTAGTAAAAATCTGACGTTCGAATTTCCGTGGTTTCGTGATTTTCGTCTCTGGATTTTAAACCAAGATAACAAGGATTCTAAAGGAAGATAGTCAGACACCATTCATAAGGGATGCCAGCAATAACCTGTTCACCAGTCCACAGGACATCAAATGCAGATGGAAGGAGCATTTCCTGCAGCTTCTAAATGACGAAAACCCCACAAAAGCTGTACTGCCTCAGAAACAGCCTATGATGAGAGAAGAAGAGGAGCCCACCATAGCCGAAGTAAGAACAGCACAAGGAAAATGAAGTCAGAGAAAGCAGCAGGCTCAGATGAGGTCACAGCAGATATGATAAAGATGCTGGGTGAGACAAGGGAGAAATGGCTCCTGGGGGTACTCAGCAGTGTGGAGAGAAAGGCATACCCCAGATGACTGGAGAATAAGCATACTGATGCCAGTGTACTAGAACAAAGGGGGCATTCACAACTGTTTGCAGTACAGAGGTATTAAACTCCTATTACATTGTATGAAAGTTCTGGAGAAGGTGATTGATAAACGGATATGCAGCATAGTGGAATGTAAGACAGGAGATAAGCAGTTCAGATTCAGATCAGAATGCAGCACAAGTGACCCGATGTTTGCAATGAGACAGATAGTTGAGAAGAAGCTAGAGATGAGGAAAAGGTCCAACTGGGCATTCCTAGAGTTGGAGAAAGCATATGACAACATCCCAAGAAAGCTGATTTGGGCAGTACTGGGGTGGTTCGAAGTCCCAGAAACATTGGTAGAATTAGTACAGGCTATGTACAAGGACCCAATGACTCAAGTATGAACAGTGTTCGGCCTCACAGAAGGGTTCCCAGTGGGAGTGGGTGTACACCAGGGTTCAGCTTTCAGCCCACTGCTGTTCATACTGGTGATGTACTACATTAGCAAACAGGTTGGATGGGACAAATCAACAAAGTTACTGCATGCAGGCAATGTGGCATTACAGGCAGACTTAGAGCAAGAACTTCAGCAAAGGATAGGGGAATAGAATGCAAAACTGAAGGCACATGGGATGAAACTAAGCACAGATAAGACAGTGGTAATGACAGCAAATTGCGGAAATCAGAAGAAACTGAGAATTGAGATAGAAGGGAAGATAGTGGAACAGGTAAACTGCTTCAGGTACCAGGGGTTGTTGAGGAGAAGGGGAGTCTGAATGAAGAGGACAAAGCTAGAATCAGAGGGGCTGCAGCCAAATGGCATAGAGTCTTAGGTGTAGTCTATGGCAGAACAATGCCAAAAACCTGGGCAGTAAAGCCAGAGCAGATGAAGAAGCTAGAGGTGATGGAAATGAAGTGCGTGAGAAAGGTGGTAGGATGCACACTGTGGGACAGACAAAGAAATGAAGACATAAGCGCAGAAGCCAAAGTAGCTCCAACTGCAGAAAAGATCAAAGAGAACAGATTATGATGGTTTGGACATGTGTAGAAAAGCAGAAGACAATATGGTGAAGAAGATTTAGGAATGATAAAAAGAAGGTAAGATGAAATGAGGAAGTCCAGCAAAGAGGTGGATGGACTGTGTGAAAGGAGATCTGCGACAGTCAGCCATGAGTGTTGAAGAACGCAGGAGTGTGGCACTGAATCGAGAGAGATGGCAACAGTTAACACGATAGCTGACCCCATGTAGAAAATGGAAAAAGGGGGCTGATGATGATGATAATTTTAAACATCAACATTCTGGGTGTTGGGATTTTGAAGTAGAGCCATATAAATATACACACACACACACACACACACACACACACACACACACACACACACACAAATATATATACATACACATAGATGCTCACATTTCATAATAACTTTGTAATCATGATGTCTTAATGCATCACCATAGAAACTCAATATAAATGTGGTACCCACTCTATCCATCTCCACACACCCATGGCAGTTGTGTCCCTATATTCAGTGGAGCATATACTGAGTGTAAAAGTGGACTGAATCCACCTTCACTTTCTCACCTGAACTGCTATCTTGTATTCACCTTCTCTTATAATGACATTACTACAAGTCAGCAGTTTTCGTGACTGCATCTAGGACTAAGGCACATTTCTGAATGACAGAATTGTCCAGATTGCTCTAAATGCAAGTTACTTCAACTACAGCACCCAAATACAATCCAATGGACAAGAAGTGAGAACTTGGTCAGTTGGTAACAGGATTTTAATACACAGAAACTAAAAGGCACCAAAGAGGTCTAAAATGGAAAAGCGTCCACACCATTCGACCGTGGAGCAGGCAGCACACTTTTTTTACCAAAATTAATGCTCAACAGTATCCCCACGTTTTTGTCCCTGATAGAACAGGACTTCATGAGATGAATGAATGAATGATGAAGTCCAGTTCTATTGGGGACGAAAACGCAGTGATACTGTTGAGCATTAATTCTGGTCAAAAAAGTGTGCTGCCTGATCCATGGTCGAATGGTGTGGAAGTTTTTCCATTTTAGACCTCTTTGGTGCCTTTTAGTTTCTGTGGTTTTGGTTACAAGTTTGCCTAAAGGCACCGTCACCTCCTGGTGTTTGGTTCTTTATGTAGGATTTTAATACAGATGCTAGAATTTGTGCATTGAACACAGACACTGTTAAGAAACAATCAGCAACGGGACAAGAAAATAAAAAGAAAAGGTAAAAGGAACATCTTTAAGACATTGCTGTTACCTGCAGTCTGCAACCTCTCTAAGATCGAAATATTCCATAATAGAAGAGATCACCCAAAAGTCTAAGTTTCACCGAACTTCTTGCATGAGATACTTATTCACGATTTCTTAGCCAAAGTTAGGTGACTTGGTGCTGAAGATGATGATTTAGGTTACTGTAGCCCCTCTGATCAGAGATTTACACTTTGGTTAAGCGAAAATACAGTCTAAAGGCTGTTAGCAGTTTAAAAGAGCCTGTTCTATCAAAACTAAAGAAATGCTGAAATGCCCAAAGGGCTGGTGACCCACTAGATTACAATTCCCATTAATGACTTTTTCATAAAAGACTGTACAAAACCTGAGCAGAATACCAATCATGCATTCTAAAGAAAAAAAAAACTGCACAGAAAATCTAAGTCTGCAGAGATATCAAAACTGATGCCTTTACTGCAGACGTGGGGAAACCAGTCATGCATCCTACAGGAATGCATATGAGAAATCTAAAATAGCAGAGAAGTCAGGACCAACACCTGTACTTCAGGGTTTGGAGACTAAGCCTGCATCTTTACGAAAATATATACAATGTCTAAAGCTGCATGGATGTCAGGATCAACACCTGTACTGTGGAGTGTGTATACGCTTGCGGGTTGGAGGTATCTCACTACTCTGGTTGCTCTAAGGGGAATCACCACCAGCAATAAATTTGGCATAGCTCAAGAAGCCAGTTGTTGTGCGCACAGACACATTCAGTCCAGCAAGTTTCCCAACCTTCTCTGGAGAAATAGACACAAATAATGTTTAATTACCAAGGAAGCCATATGATGTCATTAGCATGGAAGGACATATACCACCACACCCTCCTGACACCAGTTACAAATGCTGTGGCCATTCTTTCCCTTCACAATCACAGTAACACATAGCTGGTGCCATCAGTGTGTGCAAAACAAGTGCACCACTTCTTGCACGAGTAACTACTAGCACTGGCACCCTCTCCCTATGGCAACAAGGAAACAGTCACTAGATGCCATCAGTACAAAGAACAGCAACACTATACAACCAGCACTGGCACAATCTCCCTACAGCAACAAGGTTAACAGTCACTAGATGCCATCAGTACAGAGAACACCGCCACTGTACAAATGAGTTGGCTGGTTCTACTCCAAAGTTTTCCTAACAAAAATGTGGCCCAGACATCACGTCTCACACTTCCAAGGGATAACAACAGGAAGCCATATACTGGACTAGAGGTGTACGCCCACTGTGGTTAATGAAATCTACATCTGAAAAGAACTAAGGTGCTCTCAGTAAAGCTATAACACTGTATGGAAGGCGGAAGTTAAAATATAAAATGAAGCTTTTTCCAATAAACATACACTATACAATGAATAAGGAAGACCTCGGCCTTGTTAAAATTCACAGCTACAGCACTGAAAGGCAATTACACAAGGCTTTCATTACATCAGAGAAGGCTCCTCCATTTCCAATAATTTCAGGAAAAATAATTACCTAGGCTCATACACAGAAGGAACCAATTGCCCAGAAACCCTTGTCAGACTAGGAGGAGTCTCACTCTCCAAGGAAACAATGGCTCAGCGGCAGGAAACTCTCAAGAGAAGGAGGGGGATCCATGCCTCGATAAAAATGGGAATGGCAGTTGGTACACTGAAAAAGTACGAAAAAATATCATCAAAAACTCCTATAAACACAAAAAGTCTGTTTAGCAGTCTACACTGCAGTGGGACAAAGACAGGGTTGATACTAAACAAAGAAAATCCTTTACCCATGCCCATGGCCAGAAAGAAGGTTGATGGTTCTGGTGAGGGCAGTAGCTGAGGAAGAAAGAAAATTATACCCAAGAAAGGCAGCTAAAAAGAGCACATATGGAAAGACAGACCTAATAGCACAGATCTTAATGCCCATTAGCAAAGGGGCAAATAAAAGAGGCTATGATCACTAAAGGGTATCACGCCTCCTTAGTTAACAGCATGGCAACACTTCAAATTTCAAGTGAACCAAATTCAAAGGGAAGCCGTGGAAACAATGACAACTTGAAAGGGTGTCCAAAGCAAAGGAAAATAAAAAAAGAAAATGACCAGAAATATGAACAAATCCAAAGGTAGCCATGCAACAGGTTGCTACAACCAAGCCATGTTTCCTATAGAAAAGAAAAGGAGGAAGCAGAAAGCAGAACATTATGGGTTGGGGGGGTAGCAGCTGGAGAAATTTTCACATGTCCAGCAGACCAAACAACTGCAGTGTGGGCCCTATTGGTACATGCAGCAGCAGCTGTAAGATAACCACAATCTAGGTTTATATTTTCTCTTACAAAGATGTTTTCTTCAGTTCCACAGAAACTAGTTTGACATCCATCTGGCAAAGTTTTATCTGCAACTGTTATTACTCTAGAGGTGACAATTTAATTTTGGTGTCCTTTAAAGAGGCAGGTTACAAGAACCCTAACAAGCATCACTTACTGTACAGTTAAGCTGCTTTCAATATAGCAAAGGAAAGTTACAAAAATATTTAAATGATCTGATTATACTTGCGCTGTTCTGAAAGTCACTCATATAAGGCCAAAATGGTGAAAAAACAATCACAAAAGTGCTGAAAAGATGAACAATAGTTTCACTGCGTGTATAACTTTAATCAAATGAGGACCATAAGATCAGCTAACTGTGCTGCCAAACTCGTGTGTCATTTACTTGCTTCTTCAAGGATTATGGGTGAAGTGTTACTCTAACCCTGACACAGCTTTTTACCTATTTTTGTATTACTTGTTTACTGCCTTGGCTGTTGCATCTACTGTCAGCTGCACACTCCCAAAACTGCACAATGAACCCCCACCAATCCTATGTACTTTTTTGGGAATATGCCCAGTACTCAAGGTAGACTCACCTGTATTTCCACTTGAAATTAAACTACGGATTAATTCAGCATTGGCACTGGTGAATACTAACACTTCTGATATTTGTGGATATTGACACTTCACGTTAATGAAGTCTTTTTATATTTGTTAAAGAAATCTGACACTAGCGGATCTTGACACTTCAAATTTTAATGAGGTCCAAGATCATACAGAATTCCAACTGTCTGCCATCCTCATTACCTTTCAATTTTTACCTCCTGTTTAAGAAGCACCATCATCATAGGGGACCTCCAAACATGATCATGAATAAAGGAAACCATCTTTTCTTGGCTGAGTACAAGGAAATTCAAAAGCCCAGAATCACAACAGCTTCACTAACACCAAACAGCCAACCTTTACTCATACTGCAAACAGCAACTAGTATAAATATACACGCAGCAACATTTCTTATTTTCAGTGGTGAGTTTTAGTGAAGTACCACACGGGCATTACCTACATTGTAAAAGTAGTTGAATGGTAGTAACTGTAGAGGTAACGACAAACAGGAATAGTGATCACTGCTCATCATATCTTGACTGCATGTCCAAGTCAAAAAACACTTTTGAATTCACCACTTTTACATTCAGTACAAAGTGTAAGCAGCATATTCACATTGTCAACATCTGCTAAAAGGTAAAATAAAGTAAGCAGGCAATCATAAACCATCCCTCCTGCTAGCTAACAGATGCAGAGCACACTTCTTTAGAAATAGACATATTAAGGACTGTATGTACCAGTAACAGCAGTTCCTCTTGTAAGCATAACTACTGGTGATACTGATGCCCAGATAATCTTGTACTTCCTCATTTCTTACCCAACGGGAGCAAATTAAATGATGCCCTTCACATGGTTACAAAGTGGCAAAGATAAAGGCCATTTAACCAAAATATTTTAATACACAGTGTAAACTAGAACAAAAAAAAACCTCAAATGCGGAAAAAACAAAGCAAAAAGCTCAAAAGTAGCTTTTCAAAAAAGCAATTTTGCAGGGCAGTTTTACAAACATGCATATACCCTGAACTCATAACACCAGGGTCATACAACCTCAAAGTAAACCACAACTCCCAAAAAAAAATCCCAGAAAAGTTGTGCTTGGTTTTCATTCTGAGGTTTCTGGACTTGAGATGTCAAACAGCGAGATCATGGAAGTACAAGCCGTTTATTTTTAGCTAAGATACCGCATTTTTTTTTGCTTGCTTATTTTACTCTGTGCTACTGCTGAGAACGGTTTACTTAAACACTAACAGGATAACCCTAAATAAATACACACAGGAAGACAGTCAGTTGGAACCGGAACAAGCAAAATGACTGCCTCCTCGCTCTTCAACAGATGATGCAGACCCGAGACTGATTAATACAACCAATTGATAAATATGGTGATATTATGCAGCTCTGCACAACATACTCAGCTAAACCAAAGTTATTTAGTCAACATAAAAATGGAAAAGTGTTGTGCAGTTGATTTTTTTTTTTTTTTTTTTTTTTTTTTAATGCTGGGAACTGTGGTTTCCAATTTGTACTTGATAAAAGACCAAACATCAAAACAATTCAAAACAGAAACAAGAGCTACATTACAAGACAAATACACCTTGCTTCAAATCATGCATACCCCACCACACACATACATACATACAATACACACACACACACACACGCGCGCGCGCACGTGCACAGTTGCATTCGATCACTTTGTACTTTGAGATGCTGCTTTCTTTTCCTTCAGTTTCATTGATTCTGACATAGGAATTTTTTATCAGTAAAATTTGAAAATGGCATTTTGATTCCAAGTGTTAAGAGTACACTAAATGAAAAGATGCACTATTGTGCCCAATGCTGATCCCCACAGTCACTTAGGTTAGCAGGTCATGAGACAAGTCCTTAGCATCAGCTGATTATATATAACTCGGAAAAGATTTAAAGGCAAAGCCCTTATAATGAAGATAAAGGCCGTTGGCTGAAGCCATAATGGTTAACAGGACAGTATAACAATAGGACAGTATAACATTTCCAATCTATTGGCAGAAATCTCTGTAAACTTAATATCTCCTAAAAGTCCACAATGTAGTGAAAACAAAGATGATGTTTTGCACAAGAGCAAGAAGATCCACAGATACCAATCTCCTTACTATAAACTACAAAAAACTGAGCCTTTAGAAAGCCAAGGACACATACACTGAGGTTACTGTAAGAGAAAAAATGCAACACGCTAATCAGTCCGGAAAATACTGCATTAGGAAACTCAACATTAGTGCCCAATGACAAAGTTAATTCTTCAAGTCCAGAGGATAAGTGTGACAAGTAACTAGGGATAATATTTTAAAGATAACCTTGTCAGTGACCTGCAAAACAAGTGTTTCTCCTGGAATGGAAAGATGAAGAAACTAAGGAGGCTGCTGGAAGGAACTCAGAGTAAACTGAGAAAGCATCTTGGGGATAGCTGAGATCTGTGTGCAAACACAGTTTTGTATATAAAATGGAGTACAACACATTGTCTGAAAATGGGAAAATCATTCAGGTGGGGAAAAATCAAGAAATGAAAATACTGTTCTCAAGGACAGAAGAGTCTAGCTCACAAGACCTGGCTGCTCAGGTAGATAACAATTTTCTTCTATGAATGGGGAATTGATAAAAGGCCTGAAATGGATACATACAATTCTTATCTGGGTTCAGGCAGCCAGCACACATCTAAGCAATGATGTTCCTACATTGGGTAGAATGTATTAGTGGAAAAATAGCACATACAGTCAGACAGTGACAGTTGCAAAGATTTGAATTTGAAAACAAACAAATCTGACAAAGCAGTGCATATCCCAATCATGTGTAAAGATTAGTGTTATGCTTTATACATTCTGGATTATGTTAATTATTATAATTATTATTATTATTATTATTATTATTGTTATTAATTACGCTTTTTCCATTAGGACAGTGTTTGCAAATGGTTTCTCACAGACACACACACACACACACACACACACACACACACACACACACACACACAGCAGACTCAGAATCTGTACTTGCAGTAACTTTAAAGTTTGCACACGGATCAAAAATGAAAATTGCTTTTTCAATGCATTCTGCATGGTGAGTTAAAACTAAAAAAAACCCACAGCTCTCCAAGTTGTATGTTCCCAGAAAAAAAAGAGTCTCTGTTTTTGGGAAGGCAGACCAGCCAACACCTACAGAGCACAGAATGGTTTTCAGTTAAGAAATGTTTGTATATAAGCAACCCTCTCCTGACAATAAGGCACCCTGCTAATGGAAAATGTCAATTACTGCCATCTGTTGAATTGACTTGAGGTGGAAAAGAAGCTTCCAGTAAGATAATGGAAGGATGAAGCTGTGACATAAGACAGCTGTGGAAAGGAACTGAAAAGAACAGATCTAAAACATTATATCCCAACACTAACTCGTAGAAGACAGCATAACAGAGTCCAGACAGTAAAATAATAAATAAATAAATCACTTAATCAAAACATGTACTGAAAATGCAATAAATAAATAACACAGAAATTGGCAAATTGCCAAATAAGACCAGTAGAAAGGACATAAAAGTAATTGAGCTAAA
Organism: Protopterus annectens; assembly: GCF_019279795.1. Taxonomy (NCBI): domain Eukaryota; kingdom Metazoa; phylum Chordata; order Ceratodontiformes; family Protopteridae; genus Protopterus; species Protopterus annectens. The sequence goes on along the minus strand of NC_056737.1, from coordinate 807,970,381 downwards.
GCATTTTGCATGAACACAAACTCACTGAAGCCAACAGGAGTCCAAATAATAACAGCAACAATAATAGTAGTAGGAATAATAAAATAAATCACAAATGACATTATCAACACACACTCTCACTAAAAATGCACAAAAGACAGAAATACACAGGTATCCACAGAACTTGTGCAGCATCTCACTGCAGCTTCAGTATTTACACTGGGAGGCAAATCCCTGTCCCCACACATTCAATAAAACAAACTAATTTCAACCCTAAAGACAAATCTAAACTTAAATCAAACCCTAAACAAAGCCTCAGTTCTATTCCAACTCAAACTCCACATCTAATCCCTAAAGACAATAAACTTTACAAGTGCTAAGGCAAACACATTTGATTAACTGGATTTTTTATTCACTGTAACATTTACACAAGTAGAGTTCTCATACAGTGCAACACTGACACAAATTGCATTCTACTAAAAGAGTACCATGGGAAATATGACATTACAAAAACTAGAAGACAAAGAAACAATCCTGTCAGAATTAATCAATTCCTAACCCTGTAAGTACCTATTAAAGGCTAAACCAGAAACAAGTTTCCTTGCACAAACCTGGGAATAAGGGAATAAGCAAATAAGCAAACCCCATCTTTGAATGATCATTGGTAAATGGTTCTGAACCCTTTTGCAGAAAACACAAACTATTGCCATTCATTTATTAATTTATTTCAGACAGTCCATAAGTGACTTCATGAAAGATGGTAATTTAGAACAGTAAAGCTGACATCCCAGTATTTTCATTTAGTGTAGAAAACCAGCTTTGCCATATCAGGAATTACCTACTTCCTCCTACTCATCTTCTAGAAGACTTTATGTCAGAGCACAGCTCATATCAGGCTGCACACCTCACCAGTGGCACCAAGTCAAACAGCACTGTGTCTCATGCCTGCAGTAAAGAAATTACTAGTCATCAGCTGCAGTTCCACTCATGTCCGCTGCTCAATGTCCGAGTGATGCCAGGTGGTTAACAATCTAATACAGAACTACTAAACAAACTGAGAATGCCAAGTGTGATGACAATGAGAGAGAAGAGGGGCCAGAAAGCTTCAACATGAGCTGCAATGGAGGGCAACAGTTGAGAAGTACCAGAGATCAAGTAGCAAGTAGCCTTAGTATTTACATTGTCTGTAGGAGCCAACAAGAAGAGGCCTTCAACAGTCAGCTTAAAACATGAAAAAGATGCCACAACACCTGGAGACACCCGATGTTTATAAAAAAAAAAAAAAAAAAATATTTAAAACAGAGAAAGCAATCCTGCTGCCAGGATGACAACTTCATCCTGGAAGAATGAGTGTAACATCAGTGCTTAAAGTGTCAAAATGGGAATGTCGATTCCAGAAGGGTGACAACTGTGGCAGTTATTAACTGCATAGTCAACCTTAGGAATGTCACCAAATGAAGTGCTGGACAGCAACTGCCTTGTAGGATACCGGTGTGACTTCATATGACGTATATACAAGTTTGGGGACTGTAGTTTACAAGGACAACCAAGCAAAACAGTCATGTGATGTGGATAGTTTAATGCAAATCTGTTAGATGCACGTGCACATTTTCATCAAACTACGGATGCCTGTGGTAAGATAGAATGTGTGTCCATCGTTTCTGATGTGAGTGTTCTGCCTAGAGTCATTGGTTTTCATTGGGTGTATTTGCTGTTTGACATTTTTCACTTACATCTGGTTATTACATACATTTACTAGGAGGAGGTGCCTTTTGTTTCTGTTGCTTTTCTGTCACTGTTCGTCAGTATGAATATATGTGTTGCAGTCAGTTACTATGAATCCCACTCTTTTCCATTGCTTTTTACGAGTCTCTGAAATGGGCTACTGCTAGATTTTTTTTTCAGACTGTGTTACTACCATGCTTCAGCAATGAGAAGGGGGGGTCCATATGACGCATCATTCATAACTGTTTTAAACCCCTGTTTTTTTACTCTGGATATTTTAAATGCTAAAAGAAACCAAAGACCCATCTCGCGTGGTTAGTCTCAACAGATACATAAAACATAGATACCAAAGCAATCCTCTCTTCCTTCTAAAACTACAGCAGCAGCAGAACAGAGACAGGAAAATCATAAAAATCCACAAAAAAAACAGCATCTCCAAAAGAAACATGAAGTACACCAAATGGAAGAAAAACAACATTAAACTACATTAGGCAATACAAAGAAAGAAAACAAACAGGCTCTTTTTGTGACACTCTGTTGGCTGACAGTTTCACCCACCACAATGATTATCTATACATTTTGTATAAACCATCCCTGGGGCATAAGGTATATACCTGGTCATTCCTCATTACTGTAACCCATAAGGAACAGGGTGTGACATGTTTTGAGTTTTTTTTTCCACCATTTTCATTCTGCTTGTAGCTTTTTATGTTGGTTTGTTTGCAGCTTTTTTTACCAGGTAGGCATCAATTAACATTGAAGAGATGAGGGAGAAAGTAAACGCTGCTGCCATTCACAACTAATAAATACTTAAAAAATCAAACTTCTTAAATAGAAAATAGCTTTTCATTTAGACTTGTCAGCAGCAATTTGCTATTTCTAAATCACTTTTTGAACAATAGCTATGAAGTTAGTAATAGACAATCATTTTGCTATTACTTTTAATTATGACATTTTGGTTTAAAAGAAATTCAAGCATCAGGTCTACGACAAAGGAATACGATGACCACTGAAAAAAGAATGCAAAATAACCTAAATAGGTAAGATATTTTTTAAACCAAAAATGTAGCTCATTAAGAAGATTCTGCATGTGTTCTTTTTCCTATTTTTTCATTTTCTACAATATTAAGAACATAAACAATTATTTCTACGTTGCTTCACTTAATGTAAAAAAATGCATCTCTGTGTGCACAGACAAAAATGGTAGCAAAACTTGCTGTTCTCTGAGTTTATTGTTTTTGTTTACATTTTTCCTACAGGCAACCATCAGGTAAAGAAAACGTATATAAATGTCAGTTCCTCAACAAGCCCCTCCAGTGTAACGGTCTCCACTCATTCTGCCCTCTGACTCTATTCTACTCAACCAGGGCATTAGTGCTAGATTTTGAGACAAAGTGTACACAGCAGGACAACACAACAAGAAAACATTATTTTAAACTTCTTGGTTTGTGATCATAAACCTATGCAAGGACTACTTAAGAAATGCAATGACAGTTTACGTTGCTGAAAGAAAAGGTGAGTACTAAATCAGATATATCACACAAAATAAAGTTGCATTTTTTACAATGCATGTTATGAATTCAGTTACAGAAAACCGATCAGCTACATTACAGAACATATAAATACAGAAATGTACAAAGTTATAAAATACATTTTTTTTTTAAAAAACATACATACATTATTTACAGTGCTGTGATGAAATTATTAGTACCATAGATTTTCCTATTCACATTTTAGAATACAAAGTAATACATCCACAGCAAGAAGGTCTTTGGGTATCTCCACTATTAAAAAATATTATAACATATTCAAAACTTGCTAAAGTTCAACTTAAGGAAGACACTGCTCAAGTTTACAGAGAATAACAGAGGTATGTCTTGCAGATCATCAGCAATCCTCCTAAAATGGTGCTTTAAAATGCTTAAAAGGCCACCGAGTAGAAAAGGCACACAAAGTCATAGAAAGACAAATAATTTAAAATAGTTTCAAAGACTGCAAAGTACCCAAGCAAATAAAAACGTACATTGTAAACTATAAATGCCCAATGTAGCTCTGACTAAACATGTCAAAAGAAAAACGTAACCTTCAATGAGATACTCTGCCTACTTCAGTGCTTTATATTACATTCTAAACTTCTTCAGGAAATAAAATACTTTTGAGAACTTCTACAGTCCTACAAAACTAAGTTCCATATTACTCACCATGTTAATATAATTAACAATATTAGTTCAACTTTTGTTCATAGCTGTGCCAACATGATACATTTCTTGTGTTGAAGAGAGCATAATAAACTATGAATGAAGTACTACATTCACTTAGACAATATAAAGCTACAATTAGAACACAATGCTTATTGCATAGACTGAAAAGAAATTCCCTGGAGATGCTAAACAGATGGCTATAAATATCATTGTTTTAACAATCTGCACAATTATCACAACCCAGAGGAGTTACGGCCTCAGCAGCCAAACTCATCCCTCAGAGACTAGTGACTGTAGTATTAGTTATACAAGATGTAGTAACCCAAGTGTAGTGCAAATTCCACAGTACAAATTGCCCAACTATTGTCCTGTTGATTATCCAAGAGGAACATACCACTGATAACTGTAGCCCCAACAATGGGTCTCACAGTCACATCCAACATGCATAGCTTTGCTAGACACAGTAATGGACATACAGCTTCCATCTGGGGAAGCGTTTCTGAAAATGGTAATGGATGCAGACAGTTATGCTATGATGTCTATTGGGAGCAATCTATAAAATGTTATCACACACAATTGGAGAATATAATACAATTAAAAAGGCACTTCAGTGAAAAAACATTCTTTTCTTTCTTCAATGAGCTTTACTCCGTCTCAAAAAACTTTAGCTGCCTGTGTAAGTCCATACTACCTCAAAAAAAAAAGTACTGTATGAAGAAAACTGGCAAATAAACAGACTAACTAAAATAAGTATCAGTAGCCACCTTAGGCATAACAGAACAGATGCTATGTGATAATACCTTTCGTCGTGGTAGACAGGAAAAATGGGTTTACAAATGGTGGCTTGTGACTCAGAAATTCACCTCAGTGAAGTAAACGCTACTAGAAATAGAATTTCCCAGAAACAAAACCTTCAGCTTCACAAAAGCAGCTAGCTAGAACAAAGAAACAAAATAAATGTCCGAAAGGGGAACCAAATCCCTAACTGGCCTTAGAAACCCTGAGGAAGGCCTAGCATTTAGACTCTTAACCCACTGCAAAAACTGAAACATCTACTAATGTACTGTGTCACAGGGGTACCCAAGGCCAGCATCAAAGTGCTCTGAAAGACATTGCTCTTAAAAGAGGTTTGTACTCTTGGCAAAAACTAAGTCAAAATGTATTGTCCCTTTCTTGCTGCATATCATTTGCATGGAAGAATATTGTGAGGAATAAGTAAAAAACAAAGCTATCCAAACTCTCTCACTCTCTCAATCTAATGTAACAGTAGCAACAATGCTCTCAGTGTGAGACCATGATGATCTCATGGAAAAGTGAATTTCTGAAATATTTGTGAAACAAAAGTAGAAATGGAGTGGCCAGGAAGCGCTGTGAAGCATGAGATACCAGACCTGCCCAGGTCAATAAGACAGTACCAGAATACCCTACCAGACTGTAAGAATAAATTCCTCTATCACAGGAAACAAAAAAGGGCACACATAATACATTTGGGTAAAGGACAGACTAAGGCATTCAGAGTCCCGCAGTTAGGCGGAGAAGTGGAATCACAGAAAACTGTGGTATTTTACACTGTTGAAGAAGATGACCATTGCAGACTGGGTGATCCCATTTTTAGAAAATCTTTCTGATCAAAGGATTTAAAATACCACTTCTTTAGCATCACAACACATCTGTTTAGGATGTCAGTCAGGCCCTTGAAATATATGGACTGTAATGCAGAAATTGGTGACTTTTGAAAGATCATTCAAAAACTTTTATGACTTACTTGTAAAGGGGTATGAATACAGAATATTAACATGCAATGTTCTGCCTGGGGTCTGGACCACATTATTCATACAGTGTGTCCCCCAACTCAAGGCTGACACAGCTGTAATGAATGTAGAACAGGAGGAATGTGTAACAAACGGTCTGCCCACTCTGATGCTAGAGGAAACTCCACAGATTTAGATATTTCCTGTAAGCATCTGAAATTCTGACTGGAACCTGCAAAGGGTTCTGTTCCCATGACCACTGTACCTTCAAGGTCAAGGAACTTGAACGCAGTATATAGCATGATACACAACCAAAAATTAAAACACTCATTAACCCCAGTTGCCTGAAGAAAACATTGATTGTTTTATTTTATTATTTATTAATTTTTTTATTGTATTTACTTACTTAACATACACAATTTATCATTTTATTTTATTTATTATTTGTTGATTGGGAAGTGGACTTTATCCAAAAAGGACCGATTTCAGATCCAGCCCTGGGGTTCTATAACACAAATCAAAGAAGGTACATTCATTAGGAAAGCAGAAGCCAAAGAAATAAAATGCAGGTTACAAAGATGTGACTTTGGACAGAAAAGCATGGAAAGAAGTCCAACAAGCCTTGTTAAGTATGAAAGGTCAAGACATGTAATGAGTAATTTGTGAGACCTCCTGGGTGCCTCTGCTGTCAACAGCTTCTATACTTACTTCCTTCCTGCCTCGCCTGTGTCTTCTAGCAACACCTGGCAGTAATTGGGGGGTAGTCTGAGTTAAAAGCCTCAGTACAATGGTCGGCCTTCCAGCCTCACTAGTAACTGTGAGCCACCCTTAATCGAGAAGACAACAGGTAAAATCGTCATCTAGCTCCATCTAAGGATGGCAGTCAAGACTGCTGTACACCAACTTTTGCCTGGTCAGAGTCACCCTGAAAAGAAAAAAACACACCATCTGATCCAGCATCTTGACAGCTCAGGAAGGGGAAGCTTGGTGAGATGCAGAGGAATCTTGATGTTGTGGCTACATGTTTTTGCAAAACCGGTGAGTACAGTGACTCCTCTCTGTTCCACTAAACAGAGAAGCCTCCTTCCTGCATTAGTACAGTATGGCACTTTTTCATACATTTTAATGACTCACTGATGTCCAGTGCAAACAACAAGGTAGCTTTAAAATGGGAAGACTACAAGAGATGTACTTCCATCCTCTGTGAATCTCGGGATGAGAACCAGGAGTGCTGTAAATGGCTATACTCAGGCCTAATGCCCTGGCAGCTCCATTCATTGGAATGCATACAACATGAACAAGGAACCTGTCCAATGCATATACCTCAGCTTTAAAGATTTCCTTAAGAGGACTATTAGACATTCTCTTCCATTCACATTATGCTACAATTTACCCAAGTGGTCAGGCATGAAGATACACCACCTAGTGTATGGTGGCACAGTATCTTCAGGTAAAAGATAAAGAATGGGAACATACTTCTCAAACCTCTCCAGGGCCCAATATTCCCTGCCCATGGGCTGAACAACAGATTACTTAGGAGTAGGCTTCCTCTTCTAAGTCACAACAGAGGCCATAACAGCAGGTTTAAGAAGCACCCCTTAGGGAAGAGGAGACAATAATACATTTTGCAGTACTACAGACACAGTATCTGGATGTTGTCAAATATACATTATTACATCCTTAGCAATTTGATTCTTACAGGTGTCAACTAATGCTGGACCCACCCAGAATGACTGCTCATAAACCTGTAACATGTTTATTGTACCCTTGATTGGTGAGAAAATACTGTTTCTGAAGGCCACCCACTTTCTTGCATTCAATATGAAAAATTCCACACCTACAATCCTCAAGATGAGAAAGACAAAAAGAAACTCGCTTCTCCTTATTCAAATTTTCTGACACTGGCTCTGCCTCAGGAGGGGTTCAATGAACCCTAACTTAGCAAAACTTATCTGGGGCCATTTGGACTCCAGAAGCACTGAAATAGAAGTATTGTGTGTGTGTGTGTGGGGGGGGGGGGGCTGGGCTGACATATTTAAGAAGAAAAACCTTTTTTTCAGACCAGGCACAGGTGGCAGCCAAGACTGTGAAGAACAAGAGGGAAACCACTGATCATGAAAAATAGTCACCTGAACCAAAGGCCCAGAGAGAGAGAAGCCATAAGTCGCTGGTACACCAAGCAGAGTAATGTGCTCAAACGTAAACAGATATTTGAAAGAAAAAAATATCTAAAAAGCATACACCCACTCAACTTACATTTGTAAGGTTGGTACCCAGCATACCTCTCAACCTCTTAATGCAAAAAATCTGGACAAAGCTTGACAAAATGGGGGTACAAATAGGGACATATTTTAAATATTGCTCTTATAAACTTAGAAAACTGCTAGAGTAACAGGATTTGTTTTGATATACATTTTCTGAAGGATATGAAGTCTGAAACTCAAACGTATGTCATTATTTAGTGACTTCAATCCTGAGATCATTCCAGTGATTTGCCAGGAAAAAAGAGTAACAGACCAAAAATCTGGATATTCTGCAAAAATCTGTACAGTCATGCAATCTGGTAAAATGGACATCATGTAAACAATAACTGTCAAACAGGCACCAGATAAACAGATCAAAGTAGCAAATGCCTTCAAGGTCAGTGCTGGTCAGACTTACGCCTTGTAGGTCAGCATCAAAACCTGGGAAAAGATATCTGAAGCAGAATCAGAGCCCTCCAGGTGATGGTCAGGTGCCACCAAAAAATTATCTAACAGAATGTGGTATGGCCAAAAGTGGATAAGAATTAAGAGCAGATGCTGAAACTGGAGAAAAATCAGGTTTAACAGATAACATGGAAGGCTCACCAGCTGTAGTGTTGGGCTTTGTGACAATTAATGTAGGTAGTTTAAGCACAGAGTCAACCTGCTATATCCAAATATTTTTAAAATGTCTTAATGCACTTGTGATGTGTCTCCTTATTCATGGCCCTCGTGTGAAAATGACTAATGGGGGAAGACAGGAGCAGTATCTTTTGGTGATAACAAAAGCTTGGTCACACTGTTAAATTTAAGACAAATGGGATGCTCTGGAGTGTACTTGGTGAAACCTAAACAAAGGAGACAAAAAGGGTTCCCTTACTCATAATTACTGTCTGAAGTCGTGACTAAAAAAAAAAAGACTGAAAATTTAAGAGGCAACAAGGGAAGACAAATTAGATAAAAGTAGCAAAGAATAGAAAAAAACAGAGGCAGAATTTCATCCACAGTAGCAAAAACTAACTGAATTCTCTCTCAAAATATAGGAAAATAGCCTAATCCAGCAAAAGTAAGTCTTTTGTGGCAGCTAAGAACTGGAGAGGCAGGAAGATCCGTGCTTTATAGATTGAGCAGGACAGGTTGGCAGAGTGGGAAAATTTAAAATCAGTATGAGTTAGCATCATAGGAAGACTTCATTTGTCATGTAATTCCAATCCGTGCATTGTTAAGTTCTGCTCATTTCTGCAGGTAGAGCTTTACAATACAAATTAAAAAATGTTTCAGTCCTGTGAGAGCTCATTTAAAATGTTTTTGTTCTAGACAACCATATGAAGTTAAAAAAAAGATCCAACTCATAACACATATTAGCATCACAGTTCCACTAGCTTTCACTCGCTATTATTCATTATGTTCCCTTTCATAGCAACTTAATAACAAGCAAATACAGAAAAATAAAGACACCTGAACTGATACTCCCCACACCGGGAACTTTCTGTCAGTCTTGTGCATAAAGATAACCAGTGTGCTGATGCTTTGTTTTTTAAGCAACAAGAAACAAGTATTCACTTTTTAAAGCCTCAAATTTGTGAAAACAAAATAAAATATAACTATATATTATTGGTGCCTTCTTCTATTTCAGCCCTGATAATTTCTTTTTTGTCACATGCTAAACCTTCACATACTGCACGTACCATGTCACTTATACCATACTTTGATTTCGAATCCAACATTATCAAGTCTTCTGACTTGTTTTCAGGAGATGCAAGGAAACCACCTTTCATATTAGGTACCATATGAAGGACAGATATGTGTTGATTGCTAAATCCTTGCTGGATGTGTTCAGTGGCATGGGTGGAATCATTTCTACCTGTAGAAACCACACTGTTCCCTAAAAGTGAAGAAGCTGTTGAAACCGAAAATGTCTCCTGGCCACCAATGAAGGAGCAGTTGTGAAGGCCTGCAAAGTTACTGTTACCAACAGAAGTGGCAGTGGGGGCACTAGTTGCAGCTATTGACGCAGACGAATCATGTACAACTGCTTGATTCACAGAGATGTCCGAGTTCAGCCCAATGTTTGGCAGAAAATTCTGCTCTGCTGTGACATTAAGGAGCAGTGGACCCAAAGGCAGAGGGCAAGGTGCAGAAATATTTTCAGAAGAAACTATATTCACCTGAGTGTTCTGAGTAACAGGCATTAACTGAGGGTACACAACACTTCCATCTGCAGCCTCTTGCTTGATGGTTGTCACAACCTCTCCAGAACCTGGAGTTTTGTACACAATGGTATTGGGTGGAAGCGGAGTGAGAAAAACTTTACCTGGTTGCACTATCATTGCAGTTTCACTGGATGAAGACCCATTTTCTACTGCACCAAGATCTGCCACTAGACTGGCTCCTGTAAATAACAAAAAGTCATGTTAAATAAAACAGATGGATTTCAATATTAAAGATAATTGAAACTAGTTACCTCCCATTTTTCTATGTACAAAACTTGGTCAAAGAATAAGTACTAAAAATGAAAAAAGCAATATGCCTTTAGGTGGGATTTAAACTCAGGACCTCAGCATGTTACTCTTGCCATGTCAACTATAAAAGACATTGTAATGGTGAATTAACACTAAAGAATACTGGATTCCTTAGAAGAAAATCAGGCACCAACAAGATGAAATTCCACTGGTTTAATAAATAAAAAATTCAGATTTAGTGCTTTCATCCACTGTTGTGTGGACTTTCTCAGAATATCTTAAATTAATCAAACATTTAAATACTACTTTAGGTGCCAAAATCCCTTCATTTAAAGAGAAATGCACATTTCATACGTACTTTAAAACTACATAAAAAACTACATAAAAAATACACGATTATACAAAAATCTGTGCAACATATGCTATACATAATAAATTGTGCAAAATAGTTGTGCAACATATAAAGGCAAAACTGCTGCCAAGTCCCTAACCCTAACCTCAATTTTCTCTCTCCCTAACCCTAAAATGCCCCTTCAGCTGTGTAACCTAAAAAACTCCCTACTCAATCCTTAAACCTAAAACTACACTCCCATTCCTTACCCTTAAAAACTTCACTCCTGCCTAAACCTAAACTTCTTGATCATTCCTTAGCCCTAAAACTCCTTTCTCCATTCCTAAACCTAAAGTTCCTGATTGCTTCCTAACTGTAAATTCCTCAATTCCATAAACTTTAAACTCTCATCCTAGTTGCTACCCAAATACCTAATATTTTTGGCTAGGCTTATATAGGCCCTAGGGCCAATAGCCTAGTACCCTCCTATGAACCTATGAACCTATAAGAGTAACATTTAAAATCGGTTCATGATTTGGGGCCTTTGTCCTTCTATTATTTTTGACTTTGTTGAGAATTCTTATGCTAAGAGGATGAGAGGGGATGAAAAATTATCACTCCCTCCCCAGGGCTGCTGCACTTTTACCTTACACAAGCTCAAATAATGTATCCTGGTAAGGTGTGGCTGTTCTGCTCCCCCAGCATGGATGTTGCAGCTGCCAGAGGTCATCATCCTAGTTCAAGCATGAGCAGCAGCCCATACAAACTGCAAGATACTTGAATCCCTGACTGTGAGATGGTGACCTTAGAGCTGCTGGAACTCTGGGAATTGTAGTAGAACCATTAAGCTCCCTATAATGCCATCATACACCCATCATAACTTAAAAAAATAAAATAAAATAAAAGGCTTCACACCACCATAAATGCAGCGACACTTGTACCTTGCATTATGGACAGCTAACAATACTCAGCAGTGGTAACAACATTAAAACCTTTTCTAGAGCTCCAGATATCTCTCTTTTTTTATTTTTTAATTAGAACTGCTGCAGCACCCACCTTGAATAAGAATAAGGACAGAGCACAGGGAACTGTTTATCTGAGGCATTGAATTCCCTATAAACTGTAAATGTTGGTGATATGCTTTGTCTGTTCAGTTTTACTATATCATGTCCATAAACACATAGCCTAGAAAATATACTTACCACTCAGTGTTTAATAACCTTAGCCTGTAATGAGACTGAGATCAACAAAGCAAACAAGGTTAGGAAAATCTATGTAAAGTGGTGTCATGGCTAGCAGTGATACTAAGTGAATGCAGTCTGATTTTCTATGCCTTAGTGAGAAAAGGTCTGTGCATTAGCAATTATGGATTTGTTTAAAAGGGGAGTTCTCTCTAGCCAGCCTTCCACAAAATGCAAGAACAGGCGTTTTATGTTAAACGGTGATGTAGCTAGAAGATTTAAGGACAGCCATAAAAGCTAGAACAAACATATAGTATACATGGGGGAAGGACAACTGTAAGCAGGCCTTCAAGAAAATATACCTTCCGATCTACTGCACCATATTTCTTCATATATTCATTTCAGAAGTATGCTTGTGTACAGTAAGCAAAATTCTTCAGTCATTCATAACACTCATACCCTTTAACAAGCACAGAGGTATAAGGTCTAATTTTACTTAATTTAAGCATTTGATAACCAAGATAGATAGGCTGGTCATATATATGGAAACATAACACTTACTCAAATGTGCACATGACCAAGCACAAATGCTCAATTCCACAAATGATAAAAATAAATAAATAAATAAAATGCAGAGAGCAAACTCCCCTGACCCCCCCCCCCAGCTAATTATATATACCAACTCCAAAAAATCGGACTGCTGTGAAGAAAGGTCCAATTCCCTGATACCCACTGTCCTACAATCTCATAAAAAAGAAAGTTGATTTCCATTCAACTTTACTGGCTTTTTACTCTTGAGTGAAACAAACTGTGGATTTAAGTACCACATGCATACAACATCCCTTATCATCAGGGAGCAGATCTTTAATGCCCTCTCAAAGTCAAAAAAATATAGTCTCCATGAGACCTGACAACATCCCTGGCTGTGTCCTACATGAAACTGAGGTGTAAGCTCTCAGCACCATTAGGCACCCTATTCAACCAAAGCCTGAGCACTAGCTTCATCCCAGCAGAATGGAGGACAGCCACTGTCATCCCTCTACACAAAGGTGGAGCATCCACTGACCCAGGCAATTATAGGCCCATCAGCTTAACTAGCCTGATCTGCAAGGCCATGGAATGCATTATCATGGACCTTACAAACAAGGACACTGGCAACCTCCAAACACTTGACCCCACACAGTTTGGTTTTGTCAAAGGGAGATCATGCCTGTTAAACTTGGTTGACTTCTTCAAAACAGTCACCAAAGCCATGGACGAGGGGAATAGAGCGCATACAGTCTACCTTGACCTATCCAAAGCCTTCAACACTATTCCCCACTCCCGTATAATTGATAAACTCTCCCAGCTATTCATCAACCCGTATGTTGCCACATGGGTAGCTAACTGGCTCACTGATAGCACCCACTCAGTCAAAATAGGGGAAGCCACCTCTAGTACTCCACCTGTAATGAGTTGAGTACCCCAAGGATCAGTCTTGGGGCCTCTACTGTTTGGCATATACTTTTCTAAGGTGCAAGCCAAAACCAGTGGTCTGTGGCTGACCAAGTTTGCAGATGATTGCAAGCTAGGTGCTGTCTTAAATTCCCCTAGTGATATGAACATCCTCCAAGAGGGCCTTACAAAAACTAATGACTGGTGCCAGAAGCATGGCCTCAAACTGAATGCCAAGAAATGCATCATTACCCCCTTTGGGGAAAACAGCATCCCCACTAATTATCACATTAATAACAATGTACCAAGCACACAGTCAGTTGTGAGGGACTTGGGCACCCAGGTTGATAGCACCCTGACTTTTGACCACCATGTTGCCTCTGTTGTATGGAAGGCTTTCTACACAGCCCACCTCATAAGTAAGGGTATTCCATCCAGGAACAAGGAGGTCATAACATCCCTGTACTCCTCCCTTATCAGACCCATTATCAAGTACAATGCCCCCATCTTTGCCAAGCAGCAGCAGGAGAGACCACAGAGGTTCCTGACCAGGAAAATGCAGGGTCTCAAACACCTATCCTATACAGATAGGCTAAAATTCCTCTCCCTCTACTCTGTCTCATACAGACTGCTCAGAGGTGACCTGTATCTGGCATAAAAGGCCATCTCAGACCCAACCTTGATGGAGTTGCTGCACATCCGTAAGTTAAACTCCACACATGCAACCCGTATGCAAGGCCTCAACCTGGTCTGTGACATTAAAAGAACTTGCTGGTGGGATAGATTTGTGTCCCAAAGACTCCCCCCGTCTGTGGAATAGACTCCCTCTCCATGTCAAGCAGAGTACCTCACTAGCTCTCTTTAAGAGGAACCTGGACGACTGGATAGGAAACAGAAAATATACCCCTGGGATCCTACCTGTGTCCCTGCCAGACAGGGGGAAATGGGTGCTGACTTTGTGGGAACATGGGTGAAATTCTTGACTAGGCTTATAAGGGCATCCTGGCCAATAGCCTACTATCATCCTATGAACCTAGTGGGCTACAAAATACACTGTGAGAAAGAGATCTACACACTGAGCCATCATATTATCCAAACTATATTTACTTCTTTGTGCAAAGGTTCATAAAATTCTTCACTTTGAATGAGTGATAACTGATACTTTACGCTGCTGTGCCCATGAAACAGAATATTTCCACATCCTACATGAGGAGATTTAAGAGAAAAACAAGCAGAATATCTTTAAAGAGACACTGAGACCGCTCTGCTTCTCTCTCTAACTGCCAACTCACAGTACCACAGCAACCATCAGCCTAGGGTCAACTCTCAATAGTTGTCACTCTAAAACATTTAGGATGTTTTTCCTTATAACATAAACTCAGAATTACAGATAACTTAATGTACTCTTGCATGTTTCAGTTTTATGCAACTACATTCAGTTTTCTCTAAATTAGTCTTTTCACTTTATTAACAGGTGAAAAAAACACTGTAATCAAACTTTACATTTCTAATGGTGTACAGCAAAATAAGTCCCATTTCCCTACTGTGTTTCTTAATATTACAGACTTTACGCTAAACAGCAACAATATAAAAAATGCAACATTTTTATAAGAAAAAAAAAGAAAAGAAAAAGCAGCATCAAACATTTTTACATTCATCTTTCCTCATGTTTATGTCTCCTTACCTGCTGTTATAGCATTATTTTCAACTTACCCTGTCATCATAACTAAGAAAAACACCAACTGAAGTTTTTAAATATTGCTGGTGTTTACTTGTTAAATTTACATTCTACAATTTAAAATCAGAACCAGCAGAGGTAAAAAGGTATCAGGTAGGAGAAATGACAACATCTTGTAGCCTCCTCCTTCCAAACTAAGGGTTTTCATGCATACATCTCACTGTAGTTGTACTGAGTAGTAGCAGCATTTCAGTAACAACCCCTGTGAGGTAAAAGCAATATTCTACCCAGCATGGTGCTATGAAAACATATAGTAATGTGCACATATCAAACTGTGACAACATGAGACAACACCCACAACATTTCATTAAATAAGAAAGGTTTCTATGTCTATTTTCTGTTCATGGCATTTAAACCTTTCATAGGTTCCCCAAGTACTGAATGTGTGTATGCGAGGGCTGATTTTTGTTTAATAACACTGACTCTTCATATGCATGTACTAATAATCTATTTGGTTTGACTTTCTTAAGAATTACTTCTGCACGGGAAAGCCTACAGCCATAACCTTGTGCCATGCTGATATATTTTTCAGCTGCAAGGATTTAAAATGTGTGCACACTATATATTAGCGTACAGATATAATTATGTTTGTAATTGTCATGGATAGGCTTAACAGCATATTTAAGTGTGCACTGCTACCTTGGGCTACAGCCTGTGCTTGCTGAACCCAAACAAACTTCAAAATGTTAGCAGGAGAGCATAGTTATGGCCACTAGCTTCCCGGGATTCTACCTCCTACACTCAGTTTAGTGCCTTGCAGATTTGCCTTACTAACAAAACTATTAATTAGTCTTGGTTTATACTATTTTGCATTTGCATAATCACACAGCAGTTTCAAGCTGGAGTTAATAATACCATTTCACTTCCACCAACTCTTCTCGCTTCTGTGTACTACACTGTCACCAGCCAGACTAGTCTGGAACTCCAAGGTCATAATTATTTAAAACACTTAAAATAAGCCAGCTCCATCATATTGGTTTATAGTATCTGCATGAAAAGCAGTCACACTTGACAGGACAGATGCCATCAGTTATATCTAACCAGTCATGTGCTACATTTACTTGCTTCCTCAGTCAGCCAGCCACAAGCATTTATAGTTGTACAATGAAATGGAACACATTACTCAGAATTATGACAACACATTGGCAAATATATAGAAAGCATGCATAACTGTTGAACAGGTATCTTCAGAAGAATGTGAGCTACCATTGAACTGTTGCTAAACGTCCATCTATCTAAAGCATGATGGAAAGTAGCTATTTGTTAACTTGGAAATTTGCTCAGTAGCTAAAGAAACAAAGGCAATACAAACATGAGCACACTGTATCCCTGGGAAGCAGGATCCCACTTTCAGTCTCCCTCAAAGTCCATGTAAAACCTACTTCAAAGTTCATTCACTGTTCTTACTCTTGTTCAAAGATCCAACAATCCAAAACAGACAGATGAAATTAATGAATGCATAGTTCTTGTCATTAATAATGGTAACAATACTGGATGATAACCCAGAGGGGTATCCTGTCATGCATCTGCAATGTAGACAGTTAGCTATCACCAAATCCTGACAGGCTTACCTTTCTGCACTTGGTATAACTACACTGGCTCTTCCACTTAAAGCTAGGTCAACATTTGAAATTTCTACCCTAAGGGCTGTCTTTACCTAGAAAGTTTCAATGCTGCTTCTCTGACAAGACGTTTCAATTTTTTATGCTAATACTGCTTCTCCAACAAGAAGTTTCAATCTTTTTATGATAATACTGCTTCTCTGACAAGAAGTAATAACAGTTAATGAAATGCTACAACCTGCTCCTAGTGTGATCATGTGTAAGCATGTGTGTGCATGTGACTGTGTTTGAAAACAGTTCACTTGCATAATCTTTGCTACATCTCCAATGAAAATTACACTTGCCTTAGGTCTGTACAAACTGTCCATAGTATCTGAGCTGAGCACAGTAATGATGTAGTAAATTTTCCAAACAGGTTTGCTGCCAGAGTAATATTTAAATATTTATAATACTGTGGCAACACAGCTCAATAACTATGGAACACATAAACACAGACAGAACCTTCATGTTTATTTATACATTATTTACATAATTTACTAGCATTTGTTTACCAGGATGATCCATCTGGGTATATGAAAAAACTCCTTTTCAGTGGATGTCTGGGGAGAAAAGCTCCAAAGTAAAACAGCAAAAGTAAGAAAATAAAAAAGAAATACAGACATATAAAGATGAAGGTTAAAAACAACGGGAAAAAAAAAACATTCCAAAAGAATACTAAAACAGTGTGAAAAAGCAAACTGGAAATATACTGATAAGATCTGAATTTTAAACATCTCCTTTAGGCAGAGAGATGGGTAAGTAGCAAAAGAAAAGTATTAATGCTTTCACAAATTATACAAACATTCCATTATATATTTCTGCCACATGACAGTGTGCAAACAAACTACAATAGAATGAACAAACAGCAGTGTTCTAACATCCATTTAGACTATTACTTCTCCTGTAAAACCACAGTGCAGTTTCATCATTACACATTATATCAGCTACACTTACTCATTCGCTTGTTGTTGGGTTTTTTTGTTTGTTTGTTTATCATGCACACAACACATCATCACCACCTTTAACAGTCTCATATACTGTACTATTTTTTTTTCATATTTTATCCACATCTCTCAGACCTTATTCCAGAAATACAGAATAGCTTAGTCTTGAAGGTTTTACTGGGCAACGCCTGGAAGCAGAGAGCCTGGTACAATGCCTGTTCTAATTTTGATGCGTTGGAGTTTTATAAAGCACAATAACATTGCCTAGTCTGGGCAAATATATTGCCACTATGCAAACATAAAATATTTAAACATACATTACGTACAAAATATGTGGTGTATGTGGTGTTAAATTTTTAAAATTGTGCCGACACACTCGGTTACCTAACATGTATTAATTACAACATTGTGTAGAGTATGCATCCAAGAACTATATTTGTATGCAAGTGTACTTAGCTTCACATTTCACTCTGGCATATAACTTAATAACAGAGATGTAATTCATCATGAGATCTTCAGCAGGAATCAACACCATTTATGCAAGGCTTGTTTTCATCTGCTTTAAAAAAATAAAAACAACAATGCTGAATGGGTCATGTACCTGCATTACGGTAATGACATCAGCAGCTTGGAGTGGAGAAGACACCTTTTGGCAGCTATAGGTGTTCTGTTTACAAGACAAGATGGAGTACAGTTTATGAAGTGAATGTCTGTAAAAAAATGCTTGGTGTTCTTTAGTGTAATAATATTAAGTAAGCATGAAGCTGGTATCCCATTTCAAATGTTTTATTTCTGATATGATATTGTGGCTTTTCCCAGCTAGTCACTGAGCCTACATAACCTAACCACACTCTGGCAAATGCATGACCCTTAACTGGTTCTGCTGAAACCTACTATGAGCTGTTCTATGTTCAGTGATAGACACATCATATCATCCAGTAGCTCAAAGTCAACATTTCAAGGGAAAATGTCTCCTACAGTGCCTTCCAGCAGGAATCAGAATCCAGTCTATGGAATGAGCATTCCAAGTACTAACTGGATATGTATCACAAAATATGAACACTTCATTACCATACCACTGCACTTTCTCAACAGTGAATAGTAAACCAGCTCCATGGATTACAGCCAAACGTAATCTTTCAAAGTAGCCTGGATTAAGTACAAATCAACATCACTGCAGTCTAACCATCAGCACATCCATTTATTTGTTTGTTTGTTTACAGAGCAAGGTAGACTAGACCAGAAGAGTCAACTTTCAGCCATGACTTTGTTACAACCAATAAAAATTCATACAGCACAATAAAAACAGCAAAGCAAAATGTATGCTTATATTACAATTAACAGGATTAGCTTTATTACTCTCTGAACCTACTGTATTTGAAGATATATATACATATAGATTTGTTTTCATCTCTAAAACAATTGATTGTTTTCATATTCTTTGTATGTAACTGTTTTGGTGCTTTGTTTCATAGTTTCTCAGTGATTGTATCTGGAGCTTTTCTCCCTGGGCCTCCACTGAAAACGGGCTCTTCTCGTGGCCCAGTTGGACTTCCCTGGTTATCAAACTGAAATAAATCAATAAATATTAATACAGAGTATTATAGTAGGAATAATTAAAGCAGTTAACACTGTGCTACTGAAGGAATGAAAACAGAGACAGACCGACAGAGAAAGAAAGTAACAGGTATCACAGCAGACATTAGGAAAATAATAGAAATCTATAGGCACCCTAGTTTGTTCAGATAATGAAAGAATTTAAAGAACTGCAGTGAAGCTTAGATCATATTAAGTAAGAGAAGATTCCAGAACATTAGGACATATTTTTAAACCTTTCACAAACATTAAGACAGCTGATGGTTGTTAGGATGATGTCGGGGAGGGGGCAAGGTTTGTTTTTTTTTTTTTTTAAAACATAGAGTAGATTGTGATTTCTTCAGTTTTATTTTTCTTTAAGAAGCAGAATTTGTCTTGGAGGGCTCAATATACCGAAAAAGTAGTGAAGGGACTTACTAGGATTGGAATGTAATATGATGGGTGACCAAATGGTGAGATCAATTTCATTCCAAAGAAGGGGTTTATTTATATATTTTTTTTTTCACAGAAGGTATGATTTGTGACAATTCTGATGACATGCACGCAAACAAGGCACTTCCCATCACAACACATAAAGCCACATCTCACTGTGTCTCAACTATCAATCCCATAAGGCAAAACACTCTACAACCCAATATTCTGGTCATAGGAGTTTCCATTGTGAGGTGCACTGACGTCCATCTTACCAGGCTGGATAAGGAGAAGGTTACCATTAGTTGCTTGTCAGGGGCCAACATTCACTAGATTAAGCAAGCACTCAGGTCACTTACCCCTAAGTACAAGTATGACTAAGTCATAGTCACTGTGGGTGTGAATGACCCGAGACATACCTCCTTGGACTATATATAAAGAGACAGACAATATTGAGCTCTCAGAATATGTATCACAGGCAGCTACGAGCCTGGCACTGATCAACATTCTACTTTCTCCAAAGATGATGCCACAATACCAGCAGAAAAGGATCGACTTTGACAATTGGCTTAGCTACTGGTTTCATTCCAAAGCTCCAGTACTTGTCAGTCTGGGAGGCCATGGTTGACAGGACATGCTGCTTTGCCAGGGATGGTCTTCACCTGTCATCTCTAGACTTTTGTATATTGGCCAAAACATTATCCACCCCTATTGTGCCTTTTTTAGGCATTGCCAAACATACAAACCTTCCAACATAACAAAAGCTACTCAGGACAAGCTAAAGGTGTTACTGATCAATGCTAGAAGTCTCAACAAGAAACTGCACTCCCTGGAAGCTGTCCTCACCCCAGAGAATGCTAATGTCTGTGCAGTTACTGGACCATGGTTCAAAGCCACAGAAAGCACCCCGACAGTGCATGGCTATAATGCCTTTCATACATTCCGACCACCCACTGACTATGGAAGAGCAAAATGCAGAGCTGCATCCAGCTACATAAAGGATAAGCACACCTCAAGTCTGGTCAAACAATATGACATGCTTGAGCTACTCCACATCCAACTAACCATGGGAAAAATCTACTACCATATTCTTGTTAACTACAGGTCCCCCACCATGAACCAGGAAACCCATACATCATACCTGGCATTACTAGAATCACTCACCATCCAGCCCAGTAACACATTCATGGGTGAATTTAACTAACCCTTCATTAATTCAGAAGGCATACATGACCATTAACATGCAGGCCCAAAGAACTTTTGACTTTGAATTCAAATGCCCTAAAGCAACTAGTCTGCACTCCCACTAGGGGAACAAATATCACAGATCTGGTACTCACAAATACAGGAGAGTGCTCCATGTCCCCTAGTGTGATGTCCTCAATAGTAAGATCAGATCACAAATTGGTCTCCCTTCAAATAAAAGTAAAATTAGCCCCCCACCTAACCCCCAAAAACTTTAAGAACTTCTCTAAGGTAAATGACTCCCTATCAAGGGATGGCATAGCTAGGTTTCCAAGCTCCCCAAATCCAGAAAACATAAACCCCCCTGCAGAGGAGTACACAAAACCCCTGTATGACCACATAAACAACTGCATAGAAACAGCAGTACCATTTCAAAATAAACCCAGATCAAACCACAAAAACAAGCTACCCTGGTGGACCCCTGGTATTAATAGGTTGTACAACAAAGGAAATAAAATCTTGTTGAGATGTAAGCAAGAGGGAATATGCACAGCAGAGCAAAAAGTACCTCATTAGTCTAAACAAGTGAATCAGGGAACTAGTCAAGTCTCTGACAGCAGATTTTAAGGAAAAATAGCCACCAAAGCTAAGGATAATCATAAGGTATTTTTTCAGTTCTGTCTACAATCTAAAGGTTGACAGCCAACAATGTGCAGAATCAGTTGTAGATGGCATTAACTATACTCATCCAGAAGATATAGTAAATCTGCTAACCAACAAATTCAGCTCAAATTTCACCGCATCACCCCCCCACCCCCAGTTCTTCCCAAGAAATACTCTACACCACTCCACTTCCAGTTATCACCAAAGAACAAGTTGCCTCTGCACTCTCTAAAGCTAAAAACACGGCTTCAGTGGGGTCTAACAATAAACCAGGTTGTCTCTTAAACAGCTTAAATCAGAACTCAAAAGGCCCATTAAGATCTCTATTTAACCACAGCCTCCGGAGTCGCATTGTCCCGATAGAGTGGAGGACAGTAACAGTCATTCTTCTGCATAAAGGGGTATCATCTACTGACATCAAACTTATGGGTCTGTAATTTCTGACTACTTTTACATGCAAGACCATGGAAAGAATAATTACGGACCTGATAAATAATGACATAGGAAACCTCCAAACAATGGACCTGGCACAATTTGGCTTTGTCAAGAGCAGGTCATGCCTACTGAATCTGGTGTATTTCTTTATTATGTTGAGAAAGTCACTAAGGCCATAGATGAGTGTAAAAAGTACAGTTGTGTAAAATATTACCATAACAGTAGTTGTCCTTGCCTTCACTGCTGCAGTATTCTTTACAAATGGGATTCCCTGCCATGAAGCCCACCGTCCGACCAGTTTACCAAACTCTACCTTTGCTTTAAGGTATGCTGAACATCACCTACACACTCCTTGCATAGCTTAGGGCATAAAGGTGATGTTCAGGCATACCATCCTCAGAACTGATTGCCCCAGTAGGAACCAGCAATCCAAGGAAAACCAAGGAGAACCTGCAGATCCAGGAAGGAAAAAAAAAACTAGGGGGATGGAGGGAGGGAGTGAATACTGCAGCAGTGAAGGCAAGGGCATCTACTGTTATGGTAAGATTTTACACAACTGTACTATGTCCTTACATTCACTGCTGCAGTATTCATTATAAATGGGAGAGTGCCAAAGCTAAAGAAGAAACATGGGAGGAGGAAGCAGCAGAGCCCACAGAAACCATGAAGAATGGCATTGATAAAAGCAGCCCTAGCTCTGGAGATAACATCCAACTGGTAATCTTTGGTAAAGGTGTGCACAGAAGTCCTGGTAGCAGCTTCAAGAATAGAATTAGCATCTAAGCCTTTGAAAAAAGCACCAGAAGAAGCCACAGCTCTAGCAGAATGAACCTTTACAGAAGAATGAAGCCTTACTCCATGAAAAGTGTAACAAAAGGAAATAGCCTTTGAATTCCAAGTGGAAATAGTTTGCTTGGAAAGCTAAACCCAAAGACCTAGGATGAAAGCAAACAAACTGCTCAGATTTTCTGACAGCTTTAGTTTTATCCAAATAAAATCTGAGCTGTCTCTCCACTGTCAGACTGTGGAGAGGGGAAAAAAGTAGGCAAATTAATACACTGATTAAGTGACAACTCATTAACCACCTTGAGCATGAAAGAAGGATTACTGCGCAAGGACACACTGTCCTCATGAAATATCAAAAAAGGTGGACAAGCCATAAAGGCTTGCAACTCAGACACCCATCTGGCAGAAGTAAGAGCTAAGAAAAGAACTGTCTTCTAAGAACAATGTTGCAAGGAAGCTGAAACAGCAGGCTCAAAAGGAGCCTGAGTCAATTTTTCCAAAACAAAATTAAGATCCCAGGGAGGAGGAACAGGCTTCCTGGGAGGTCTAATATTAAGGACGCCTTTAAGAAATTGCTTAGCCTCAAATCTAGAACCTAATGGGGGAGTTAAAAGCAGACAAGTGGAAAGAGATGATAAGTGGGCCTTACTAGAAGAATAGGCCAAACCAGCACTGAGCAACTCACACAAATAAGAGAGAACCAAAGGAACATCTACAGAAAGTGGGTCCAGGTCACGAGAAAGACACCAAATAAAAAACCTCTTCCATTTAGATAAGTAGGATTTCCTAGTAGTAGGTTTCCTGGCCTCTTGCAAGACCTGCGGCACGTCCTCAGAAAAAAAGGTGTCTATGAGGGATCAAAACCCTATCATCCACAGTGTCAGCTGAACAGTGGACAGGTGGGGATGGATGAGAGGCCCCTAGTTTCGTGTGAGGACATCCACCCTGTGAGGTAACTTGTGATGACTGTCCTTGGCTAGATGCAGAAGTAGAGGGAGCCAGTGCTGTCACGGCCAAAAAAGAGTCACCAACAAGGTTTTGGGAGCATCATTTTGAATCTTGAACAGGACTCTCAGAATGAGAGGAAGGGGAGAGAATGCAAAAAGAAACATCCCCTTCCAAGAAAATGAGACGGCGTCCACCTTCCATACCAGAGGACATTGGGACTCTGGCAGAAAATAGAAGAAGTTGTCTGTTCAGAGGGGAGGCAAAGAGATCTACTTGAGGAGAACCCCACTGGTGAACAATGTTCAGAAACACATCCCTGTGAAGCATCCATTTATGGGAATGAGTGAAGAACCTCCTCAGATTGTCTGCTATAATGTTCTGATCTGAAGGAATATAAACTGCCTGAAGAGTCACTTGACATTGGATAGCCAGATCCCAAACCAGAAGTGTCAGCTGGCAAAGACAGCAAGATCTCATACCCCCATTTTGCTGACATACCACATGACTGTGGTATTGTCTGTGAATACCTTGAGAGGCCCCAGAGAGAAGAGAGAATGAAAGGCCTAAACAGCCAGCATAGGAGCCCTCATCTCTTTGATGTGCTCCTTCGACTGACAAGGTGACCACACTCCCTGTACCCTCAGTGAACTAAACATTGCTCCCCATCCCACATCTGAAGCATCTGTGAAAAGATCCTGAGAGGGAAGAGGATGTTGAAAAGGGAGCCCTGGATTCAGAGACAACTGCTGAATCCACCATAGAAGTTCTTTCTTGATACACAGGAGAAGAGGAACAGAAAAGTCTAGCTGATGCGCATGCTGAAGCCACACTGACTTCAGAAACCATTGGAACTTCCTCATGTGGAGTTTGGCCAGAGGGAGCATCCAAATGGTGAAAGCCATGAACCCCAGAGCTCACAGAAACTCCCTGGCTGTAATGGAGGCCGGAGGAAGAAGTGTTTGAAAGAAAGAAATAAGAGTTAATGCCTTTGGTGGAGGCAGTGATGCTGGCATTGGTACCGTTTGAATCCTGCTACCCAGAAAGACATGACCCTGAGAAGGAGTCAGGGAAGACTTTTTGAAGTTTATACTGAACCCCAGGCTCTGAAGAAGAGAAATGGTAAAATGAAGATTTTGCAAAAGAACCTCTGGAGAAGATGCCTGAATCAGCAGGTCATCCAAATAAAGAAAGATTTGGATCCCTTGAAGCTTGCAAAAGGCAATTACAGGAGCGAGGCATTCGGTGAATACCCTTGGGGCAGTAGAAAGGCCAAAGGGCAAAGCACAAAACTGAAAATGCCAGAAAGCAACAGAGAAACGCAAAAATCTCCTGAAAAGAGGATGGATCGGAATATCGAGATAAGCATCCTTAAGGTCCAGAGACACCAGAAAGACTGGAGGGCACAAGAGAGGAGAAAGGGACTGAAAGGACAACATCCAAAAGGAAGGCACCTTCAGAAAAGTGTTTAGTGTTTTGAGAGGTCTAGAATAGGTCTCCAAGTACTTTCTTTTCTGGGCACTAGAAACATTCTTGAATAAAACCCTTTCCCCTTTGGGACACAGGCACCTCTTGAATAGTACCCCGAGACAAGAAGTCTCGAAGAACCTCTGGGAAAAAAGGAAGTTGTTCCCAAAAAGGCTGAGTAATACCCATAAAAGAAGGGCAGGAAATCCAGACCATGAAGTACCCCTGCAGAATGACTGACAGAACCCAAGAATCCTGGGTGATTCAGAGCCAAACAGGAAGAGAAAGGCGAAGAGAAAGAGGAACATGGCTGGCAACAGTTGGACAGTCAGACAGCAACTGGTTTGTCAAGAAAGGAAGGCTTAAGAATTCCTGCAGTCTGAGTGGCCTTAACAGGAGGAGTCCATTTACTACCCTTTTTACCTTTAGAAGGAGGGAGAGATTGCCTACGAACAATGGCTGGCTTAGAAGGGTAGTTTCACTGAAATTTAGGCACAGGAGAAACAAATACATGCTTAAGCTCCTGTAAAGCCTTTCCCTTGTCCTGAAGAGACTTAAATAAACAAGCAGCTGCTTCACCAAACAAAAGATTATTATCCAGAGGAGCATCCATCAACTTAGCCTTAATATCATTGGGCAAAGATTGAAGCCTAAGCCAAGAATATCTCCTCAGAACTGAACCAAAAGCAGGAGCCCTAGAAAAGGCATCTGCTGCATCATAAATACATTTAACAGAATAATGAACTACCTGAGAGGGAGTCCCAAGCAAGGAAAGAGCAGAAGATTTACTCTCAAAGTCTGGAAGATCAGAAAGAAGCTGACAAGCCTGAGAAAGAAGAGCCAAGACACACCTGGAGATATGGATCTGATAATTAACAGCCCTAAAAGGGCTAACAGAGGAGGCCTTAGCAACAGTAAAGCATTAAACGACCACTGAGTAAAGGCCTGCCACTCACTCTGTGGATCCCTAGCAGCAGAAGAAACATGATTAGTTTTCTGTTTTTTTTTTAAGGGGACATCCGTTCTAGAAACTTGAGAAGGCGCAGACTCAGGATAGCATTCCGCAATTGTAGTAGGAACCTCTTCCCTAAAGACAAACTGCGGACCCCTCTAGACCCTCAGAAACAGGCAACTGTGGATCTCCCTGCCTGAAACGGACACCTGCAAAGCCTTGCCAGATTCTCACCGGCCTCCAACCGAGATGTGGTAGAATCTGACAAAACAACAGGGCAAGCCACCGGGTTCAAAATAACCTCAGAAGAAACTCCCAGCATAGGCTGGACAGGGGAAGATTCTGGTCTTACCTTATGCACCTTCTTCTTCCCTGATGGCTGAAACGAAGGGCAGGAAATTCCATCCATAGTATCTGTAGAAAGAAGCTGAAGACGCTGGTTCTCAAGATACAATGAAAGGGAAGAAAGCCGACTATGAAGAGTTTTAGGGACAAATGTCTGACAAATTGAACAAGACGTATGGTCATGAGCAACACCTAGGCAAAAAAGACACTTATCGAGACAGTCTTTATGGGTAATCAGTCTCCCACAATGGCATTTACCCTTCCTGGATGACATTAACCCCAAACAGCACGAAACAAGCCAAAAAATAGAACAAAAAAAAAAAAAACAACTGGGTACTTATCTGCAACGGTAAGGACTTCAGCAAACAGGAGTAATCACCGGAAAGCCAGTAAACAGAAAAATGGCAAAAACGGATGGAGGTAACAGATCGATGGTTAAAAACAGCATTCAGACTTGCGGCAAAGAAGTTCTGAGGATGGTACACCTGAACATCACCTTTATGCCCTAAGCTACACAAGGAGTGTGTAGGTGATGTCTAGCATTCCTTAAAGCAATGATAGACTTTGATAAACTGGCCAGACGGTGGTCTTCACAGCAGGGAATCCCATTTGTAATGAATACTGCAGCAGTGAATGTAAGAACATCAATATATACTGCCTACCTCAACCTGGCCAAGGCATTTGACACAATTCCCCACTCAGGTAGTATAAATAAACTTACAAAACTAGGTATAAATCCCTACACCACCAGATGGATAGCCAGTTGGCTTACAGATAGGACACACATGGTTAAAGTGGGTGAATCTAGATCCAGCAAAAGGCCAGGTAACAATGGTGTGCCACAGGGCTCAGTGCTGGGACCACTCCTGTTGAGAATATATTTCCCTGAAGTCAAGGCTAATGCAGAAAGGGCTCTTGGTGACAAAGTTTGTTGACAACTGCAAGCTGGGGGCAATCACTGAATTCCCCCAAAAATGTAAATATCCTTCAGGAGGGTCTAGATCAGACAAATGATTGGTGTCAGAAATATGGCCTAAAACTAAATGTGAAAAAATGCATTATCACACCTTTTGGAAAGTCAAATATCCTGCAAATTACAACATCAATAGCACACCCTCTAAAAGTAGACTCAGAGGTGAGAGATCCAGATACACAGATAGATAGTATCCTGAACTTTGACCTCCATGAGTCCTTAATGGTGAGGAAGTCCTTCTATGTGGCACAATTTATAAATAAAGGTGTGGCATCCAGATCCAAGGAAATTATAGCCCCACTGTACTCGGCCCTCATTAGACCAATAATCAAGTACAATGCACCATTTGGCATGTATCTGACTCGGCACTTACAGCATCTGGAGTGACCTCAGAGTTTCCTCACAAAGAAAATCCAGGGTGTAAACAAAATGTCCTCTATAGCTAGATTAAAAGCTCTAGCCTGTTACTCTGTTTCCTACCGACTATTAAGGGGTGACCTACACCTGACCTACAAAGCACTCACAAATCCAGCCCTGCTGGAGCTGCTACATATCAGCAATTCAAACGGCACGAGTATCACCTGATATAGGGATCTAATTTTAGTCAAAGACTCAAAAAAAACATGCTGGAGAGACAGATATGTGTCTCAGAGATTGCTCCTTCTTTGGAACAGGCTTACTATTCATATTAAGTAGGGCCCTTCCCTGGCCTTCTTCAAAGATAATTTGAATCAATGGATGGGGAATCATAAATTTCCTTACAACAGGGGCAATCTGTAAGATACTCAAAGCATAGGCACAAATCTGTGCTATCCTCTTGACCCTATGGGTCATATATTGGGTAAAATTAGGTTATATTGGCTAGACTTGTAAGGACTCAAGCCATTAGCCTAGTAATCTCCTACGAACTTATTTGTAGTAGTTGGAAATGTAATGCTAACTATACTATGGTCATCCATACTGCATTAACAAACATGGGTGTGAAGGAATAGTGAATACCCACTAAGAAACTTGTGCAAAAGGTGCGCTAAGAAATCTAAGGCAGAGTTTCTAAAAGTGTGACAAGAATCCCTACCGTTACAATTTACAGAGGGAAACTAAGACTTCTGCTGATAGAATTAAAGCCTTCCAGCCCTTTTCTCTAATCGACTATGGGATTCCAATAATGAAACAGGATCATACAGATGAAGAAATCCATAACTATTTCAGCATCTCAATTCAGCTCTAGCAAGTAACCACCCCTCCAGACGACTGATCCTACAACTCATGATATTGTCAAATTCACAACTAATTTCCACTTTAACAAGGTGCCATTACCCTGAATAATTCACTGTTTTTGTGAAATTCCAAGCTATAGGCATGGTGCTTCAGGTGGCCTTTACCTCAAATTATTCTGTGCCTACAATACCTTCACTGGTACTCTCAAATGGTACATCTTTTATACCCCCTTATCATAAACATACTTCCTTAGCTTTGAAAAACTGCAGGTATAATACACATTCAAAATCAGGGGTCAAACAACCAGCCCTACTCAAATGACCTTTGCATTATCATCTCCACTTGGCAAAACCTTGAAAGCAGACACATCTGTGCTGCACAACAGCATTTATGATCTGCTGTCTTTTCTACAACATAGCTTCTGAGAAGGTCATGCATGCTGTGCTTTGCTTCCCAATGATCATCTTTCTCCACAAGAAAACAAATTATGAAATGTGGTGTTGATCCACTAGCAGAAAACACAAAGACATTGGAACACAGATGTGATGTAGTACCTTTTAATAAACCAACATAGGTTTTGCAATTACTCATGCTTTGGAGCTGGCATAAACCCTTTGTCAGCAGTTATTAAGTTACTGATGATAAACTGTGATTCAATATCCATTTAGGCCTTAAAAGGTACTTCCACTGTTGTCATTTAAACAACTTCTGAATGTAAAAAATTTTCTTGTCAGAAGCACACTTAGACCAGAACAGGACATAGTCCAGAATGGCACAAAACTCTGCAACCATTCAAGGTGCAAAACAAGTCACGTGATTTGTATGACTTCAAACAAATTCGACAAAACAGAAGTTTCAGAGTACAGGTTTCATTTATGTACAGTTCCAAAAAGGTGCAGGAAATGTCCAGAGACGTTACATAGGAGAGACAGACCAGTTCCTCAGAACTACGATGAATGCCCATAGACACACAGTTACAATTCCCAGTCTGACTGTTCTATACCAGATACGACAATTATGGTTCTTCAAGGACATTTCTGCAGAGTTTTGGAAATTAGAACAATGGAGATTAAGTTCATTTAATTGTTCAACCTGACACTCGGTATGAACCTAGATATTAGTTTTATGAGACAGTATAACACCCAACTTTTTACTTTGAGCAACTAACAGTGGACATAAAGTATACTGAAAAACAGCATATTTTTCTTCTAGTAATGCATGATTTGATGAATTTACTCTGAATTCAAACTGATGACTACTTCAGAATATTAACAGTAAGTGTTAAGATTACTGAAGTTGATGTTTTAGCATCTGTATTTTATTCATGACAAGAGAATGGTTATTTTCACATAAGGGAACACTCTGATCAGAATACTAGTAACTAGAAAATTAAAAATCAGTAAGGCCTTAATGTTCAGACAGTTTTAACATTATAACAAAACCTTATTCAGTTCTGCTGTTCTTCAAAATCTTATGCTGTGTAACAACACCATTTTCTTTTCACTCTCTGTCTCTCTTTCTCAGTTAGCAAAACCACAGCCTGCTTAGTGTAATAACTGTATATAAAATGCATACATTTTCTAACCCTATATTGTATTCTCTTGGTAGTCCATACCTTTCTCATCATTGTGAACTATACATTACTGATAATTCATGCTACCTATAAACCAAAACCAAAAAGATGGCTTGTTTAGACACACTAACAGGTTACAAATTACAACGTTTGTTTTCCTTCTCTGGATTTAGCTAATATCCCTACACATCGTTTATTTTGAAATGTATTGTCTCACTAAATGTTAAGAGCAGTTTTAGTTTGTCGTGACCCTGTTCTGCACTTTCAGTCTCCCTCTCTCATACATATACACAAGCGCACACACACACACAAACACAGTCCGTCTCTGAGGTGTAGCATGAACAGGCACAAGAGGATATTTAAGCACTGTATTAATTTACTGCGGTGGTGGTGCTGCGGTAGCGTTGTCGCCTCATAGCAAGACGTTGTCCCATTCGATTCTCAGCATACGTGAATGGGGCGTGCCTTTGTTGAAGATTGTGCATCAGGGCTGGTAACCCGGTACGTAAAAATCCACTACCAATCATTAGCGGACCGAAGTTCCGCTGTGTCGACCCCTAACCGGGAAAAGCCGAAAGACACAAACAAATTAACATCAGTAATTTAATTCTTGATGAAGGGCTCAATCCAGCTTGAAAGCTCAAGTAATTGCAAAACTTTTGTTGGTCCAATAAAAGGTTTTAATTACATCATATTTGTGTTTCAGTATCTCTGTGCTTTCTTCACAAGTATGGCATTTAAAAATTAAGACAGCTTCCAGGATGCAAGTGTCTCATGGTACTGTAACATCAACATGTAAACAGTCTATTAAATGACACATAAAGTGAAATATTAATTTGCTTACATTTGGCTACTTCCATCAAGTAAGTATCCATTTTACAATACAACTTCCAAATGATAAGGTGTCCCAGAGTACAAGACACCCCCATGTAAACACTGCCCTATATATTTTTGTAAAACAAAGAGAAACATTCCCCTTGCCTATATTAGCTACTGCCTCTCACTCCCAAGTATCAGTTAATACTATATCTTAAAAAATCAAAACCATAGTGCTCTTTATTGTTTCCCCCTGATCAGCTTTTTTTCACAAGCTCACCTGTACAGTAGAATTAATACAGCCTTTACGTGTGACGGTATTCCCCTATACCAAAAAGTCCACATACAATTGCTGCACCAAATTATATCTATAATCATACAGAATAATACAACTTACTCTCTTGCCTATATTTTTCTATTTCTTTTCACTAATGGTCTCAGTAACTGAGTAAATGGCAGCAAGGGGTGCTGTGAGTACAACAGAATCTCTGCTGCCACTTAAGAGTATTCCTCATTAAATTAATGTGGTCTAAGAGCTGTATGTAAAGGACTTTAGACAAAAGTTTTAGCTAAGGGAAAGAGGTTTGACAGTGGTCTGGAATCTTCGGGGGTATACCAGGGATGTAATTTTAGGGCACAGTGACAGTGTTTAAACTGAGATGGAACCACTGTAGATGTGAGCTACAGGTTTGGGAAGAATGGGTGCTACTAACTTTAAGAAAGCAAGACTTAGGGTTGCAGCATGAGGGTTATGAAGCTTTGTCAATTTATCCAGTATATGCCTCATCCAATAAATGGCAGTGTTTTAAAGCATGTATATATGTATTTATTTACTAACTTGATAACCAGATAGCTGCATTAAGCCGAAGACCCTTTTCGGGCATGACCTAGGCCAAGGAATCAAAAAGTATGCAAAAAATATAATCTTCCTCACATAAAATGTATAACTATAGCAAAATATATAGACTTGAATGGTTACATAACCTGAAAATATAAACAAAAACATATTTTTAACAATGTGCTACTAATGTGGGTGAGAGCTAAGAATATTAAAGTAGTATAAAAGTATGTGTAAACACAGTACGAGGAGAAACAAAAGCCAAAACACCTGAACAAATTTTATTTTATTTATTTACTTTATTTTACATTTTTTAACCGGGAAAGTCTGACTGGACACAAGTCCTTTTTCAGTGGAGGCCTGGAGAAAAGCTCTAGAAAAATACCAATTGGAGTTTCACAAACATGTAAGAAAGAAGCAACATTGGCAATTACAGACTAAACAGGAGTTAACAAACTTATAGAAAATTACTGCTTTGATAGCAAAATAATACATACATAATGAAAATAGTTATTTAGCTAGAAACATTCACATTATACCTCATCATGACTAAAATACAATTTAATGATACAGAAGGCTATTTCCCTATAGATGTTATTAATACTAACAATGGGATTTTTTTTTTTTTAAGGACAATAATTTGTTGAGAGACTAAGGAAGGTCTATCCAGGAGTGTTGCAGGTACATAGCCAGGTGTCTAACTAAGTGTGACTTAAGGAGCTTTTTTAATTATATAATAGAGCTGTTTGAGGTTATTAGGGTTGGCTGCTTACTCCATATTTTAGGAATGTAGTTAGAGAAGAGAGAATTCCCAGCAAAGTTGTCTGGCTTTGGTGGTATCTAGTAGGTTACTGGACCGAAGACATTGGGATGTATAATATTTTGCAGAGCAGGGGTTTATTCAGGTCGGAGAATTTTGTGTGCAAAGGTTAGTTGATTAAAGTGCAGATGCTGAGGAAGTTCAAGCCAATTTAGTTGTTTAAGAGAAGTATAGTGATGTGACCTACAGGAGACACCAGTAGCAAACTTTGCTAGTTTATTATAACAGGATTCCAGTTTAAGTCGGTCTTGCAGAGGTTGGTTAGTACTGGGGAGGCGTAGAGGAGGGTTGATAAGAGGTGTTTACGGACCATAGTAGCTTTTGTGTTTCTTGTAAGAAATTGCTTGTTTCTGTACAGCAGACCTAGTTTTTTGTGAACTTTCTTGATGGTTTGGGCTATGTGAATATCAAATTTCAAGTTATTGCCAATTTCTACTCCAAGCAGTTTAGTGTGTGTTTTATTGGGGTGATCATAGTTTTATTTTTGGACAAGATAGTAAATGACTGGGAAGCTGAGGGGGATCTAGATGGGCTAAAGAGAAGGAGCTTAGTTTTGCTGAGATTCAGAATGAGTTAAGAATCAGTGAGCCATGTTTCCACAGATAGAAAGGAATCTTGGGTTATGGTATGGAGGGCTTGTAGTTAGGGTGGAGTCATCTGCGTACTGTACTACAGAGGTGTGTGGTGTGGAGATGCTGAGCTAGTTGGTAAACACAGACAAAAACAGAGGTCCAAGGATGGAGCCTTGTGGAACTCCTAAGGCAACTGGGAGCACAGGGGAGAGGTGTTTTTTCCATTCAATGGGTTGCAGTTGTCCAGCTAGGTAGCTTTGGAACCATGTGATAGAACAGTTACTAAGGTTTAGTGTGGAGAGAATGTTGATGACTTTATTGTGATTTACCATATCAAAGGCTTTGGATAGGGCCAAGAATATATTAAATACGTATTGTTCATTGTTTCTATGGTGGTTAACTATATTGGTAAAGGACATTAATGTGGTGGTGGTGCTATGAAAGGGACAAAAGCCATGTTGGGTGTGTGATAGTAATTTGTGTTTGAGAAGGTAGTTCATTAGTTAGGTGTGCACTACTCTTTCTAGTATTTTGGATAAGGGAGATAAGATGGCAACTGGGTGATAATTTGTAAGTTCTGTGGTATTACCTCCTTTGTGTATTGGTAGAATATGGGAGGTTTTCCAAATAATAGATACAGAGCTCTCAGATATTGACCGATTGATAAGTATGGCTACTGGATAGGCTATTGCTTCATCTGCAATTTGTAGAAAGTCAGCTGGAAGGTTATCTGTGGCTAGGGTGGCTGGTTTCAATTTTTGAAGTAGCTTTTTTAAGAATTTAACAAACACTGTTTGTAAGCTAAAGTAGGGGCTGTTATTTTGGAAGTTTGTGCTGTGCTACGGGGAAAAAGGGGTAGAGTTGCTGACGAAGCCTTGAGAGTTTGCTGGGACTTAAATAGTTTCTGTATTTAATTGAATTGGTTTACTATATTGTCAGAATTGTTAGTTGTTGTTGGGTTAGGAGTAGCTGATTTACCTGGATGAAGTATGTTATTGACTGTGGCCCAGAATTTTTGAGGGTGCTTTGTGTGCTTATTCTGGATATGGTAGTAGTAGCTGATTTTGTTTGATCTCACTAGCGTTTCTGCCTTGTTCCATAGTTCTAGGTATGTTTGTCTTGTGTTTTGCTTTTGTGAAACTGTTCCCAAGCCTTGTCTCTAGCCTTGGGTAGAGATCCACATTCCTTATTTAGCCAGGGTGCATAACTGGATTTAATTCTAACAGTTCTAGGGGGTGCATGGTAGTTTAGTATGTCTAGGAAGGTGATATTGAAGGAGTTTACTGCATCTTCTAGAGGTAATTGTGTTATTGAATTCCAGTTGCAACTATTTAGTGAGGAGATGCAACTGGGGTGAAGTTTTTTTTCGTTTTTGATTAAGTGGAAGATGGTCTGGATGGATTGGTGAGTACAGGTCCTAAGAAGAAAGATTGGGTGATGGCCACTTAGGCTGTCTGGGAGACAGCCTGTTTGAAATTCTAACGAGGGATTGCTAACCAAAATCTAGTCAAGGATTGTCAGCCCTTGTCAGGGATGTAATGAGTTGGATAAACCCATGGAGGTTAATGTGGGTTGACAGATTTTGTGAAGAGCAGTTAAGGCAGTCATTACTGAAGCCCCCATCAAGATTGTTTCTTGTGGGAGGGACTTGGAGATCCAATGAAGCAAATTTTCCAAAGCGGGAATATTTTTGTCTCATGGAATATAACCACTTATGATGTTAATGTGCTTTTTGGGGTTAATTTTTAATTTGGCACATATAAGTTCAGAGTTGTCAAAGTCAGGAGTGGATATGACTAAGTGGTCAAGTATTAGGTGATTTAGGGGAGAGGTATATGTATGGGTAAGAAAGGGTCACATATGAGATAAACAACTTAGAGAAAGAGGCAAGTGATTGATGACAAGAAGGAAAGTGCACACTGGCCAGTGCAACCAATGTAATAATATTATGAAGAAGTGGTCTAGAGTTTTGTGCACCAGTTTGTAATTTGGGCAATGAATTTGTATCATAGCAGGCACATTCAGAAGTCTGCTTTGGACAAAACTCCAAAAGGGAGATGTGTTGTAGGAGGAGAAATAGTTGACTTTGTGAAGTTACTCAAGATGAGGTGAAGCCTGTCCATTTTTTGGCAGTGTTCCAGAAATGTTTAGACTGAAAAGCCAGGTAGGGCTATTTTTTTAAAAAGCAAGACGCCTTAATAGTTTAATTATTTATTCTATGGGATCTGAGAGACCATGTAGGTTTAATTCTTTATGTGACAAGAAGCCTTAGCTCTGTTAGTGTTTAATTTATAGGATCTGCATAGTGAAACAAAAGGTCCAGTAGCAGACGCAGCTGTTAGTGTTTGTTTTATTTTGCTCCAAGTAACAAGACACAATATGCGGCTCACTAGTGTACATGATGTGAAAACACAACAGTAATTGGATTAAAATAAAATACTTTATTTTATTCAACTACACAACTTTTATATTTGGTGTTTTATTTTAATGTAAGAAACAAATGCAACCACAAAAAAGGCATTTTCTAACAAACTGCAAAACTAAGTAAAAATAAGAAAAGGCCAAGAGCAGAAAACCATTAATTGTACTTCACGTTAATAAAATGTAAGTTCTTTCATTCAAAGAATGTTCCATGAACTTCATCAAATGGAAATATTGCCATGTAATCATTTTAAATACAGAATTTCCATATCGTGTAACTTCAACACAACCAATAAAAAATTCTAATATTCTGAGTTGTTTATTCTCAACAAAATCATGCCAAATTGATAGCTTCATTCAATGCTGCTTTTCTGAAAGTATTAAATTTAAATTGCCACAATAATTAGTGCCTCTATAATAGTGCATTCACATCATCCATCATACATCAGTCTGTACTTTCTCCAAAACAAAAAAAATGTTTTTTTTTAATCCAAAACACTGCATACTGTGTCTATACATGCATTCTTACAGTCTTTATTTTAAATACTAGGAATGTGCTCAGAATGTTTCAAGCTTCTAGTTGTTCTTCCAGTAAAAAAACTGTCACAAGTCACGCACTGGACATAATAAACCCCATTGTTGGTAGCAGATGTGTATCCGCCTGGTGCCCTAGCACTCACCTCACTGTAACCATTGGTACCATAAAGGCTGTCTGCCATAAGTCGTCATTGTCTGCACCCAAAACATGAAAATGTGCCAAACTGCTCACTACTCTTGTTCACTTGTGTTTCTGTTCTGTCTCCATTCTCCAGCATACCCTTCAAATTTCAAGACTTGACCCCCTCATAACATTCCAGTGCTTCCTAATAATATTTTTAATGCTGTACTGTCAGCATTAAATGTGATGGGCACTGGAACAACATTACTGAATCCTTTACCTTTATTACCATATGTCTGCAATCCAAATGTAGTTATAGGTGCATATCGGTCATGCCCGAAAGAGCCTCTTGGTGGTGCTTTTTCTTTAGAAAAATGAAAAATTTAAATCCATTTCTCAAGAATGACTCTCATCTGCTGTGATTAACTTGGAGTCCTGAATAAACTGACTCATAACTATGCCATTTTTAGTATAAATAGGATGGATTCTGCTATAATCTAGATATTCGTTATATTAAACAGGGTTCCTGAATATTTTAGTACCCAGGGTGCCCTGATTATGTTTGTATACTGTGATACCCAAATAATTAATCTCATTAAGATGCAAGTTTGCTTCAAACTTTAACTATGAAGTAGCATGATTCATTTAGTCAACAAAAATTGTCAACTCTTTTACTGTCGATTTCCACAGAAAAAATGTCATCACTAAACTGGAAATAAAAATCTGCAATGATAAAACAGAAATAAACAGAACATTGTTGTAACCATACCTTCACATAAATGGGGCTCATGACTGTCCCTAAGGCCACATCCACAATCTACTGGTAATACTCATATTTAAACATACAAAAAACTGGTTAATGCCAACAGTAATAATACACATATAAAATCAATATAAATCATATCTTTTTTTAAATCACCCAAAAATGTTTTACCACTTCAATACCTTCCTCTTACAGTATGACAGTACATAATGAAACTCCATCTAAAGTCAACAAAACAGTACTTGCAGTAACTGAAACATCTCGTAAGCTATCTGCAAAATCTAAAGAATATGCTGTCAAGTGTTTAACCTTAATTAAAAGTGGTCATAACACATACTCAATGGTAGTGTTTTCGACACCTTTGCAGAAACTATTAGTCTAAAATGGGGGGGTTCTGTAACAGTCCTGTGAATTTTAGGAATTCAAAGAAATAACAGGCAACTTGAGAAGAACCACTGTTAAAAATCCAAAATATTGTTAATAAGAATGTCTTTGTTAAGCAGGTTTATTAATAAATAATGATGATCATTTTATAACTAGAAAATACAGCACTTTTCTCAACTTTCTTGCACTGTGCAACGTCTGATAATAAATAGTTAATACCATGCATTTTGCAGACCGTCCATAATAACTAAGGAATCCCCTTTTTCAGCCATAATTCTTATGTTGCTACCTTTATCCAAAACATTTAAAGCACTTATTTTTAAGTCTGTTAAATTATTACACAATTAAAATGTGAACTTCTAAAATAGTCAAAGAACTCTGTTTCACACATCTCTTAGAATATGCTTGCAATAAAATCATTGGAAGGGAGCAAAAACACTGGATTTTCATACTACACTCAGCTTGTTTCTATTGTCTATTTGTCTAGGAAAAAAATATTAAACATAAATTTCGAGTAAACAGTCTGAATGAAACCATCAAATCAATTAAATTTACTCTTTTGCCTGGTGCAAAAGTCAGAACATTTGGTAAAGCTTTATTTTCCACTTGAAAAAAAGTACTAAGCACAAATTAACAATACTAAATGAACCTTTACAAAAATAGGGACATTCTTTTTCAAACTGGTACTTTCATTGATGTTAAACTCCTTTGTCCTGTTTATTTGTTGGATGTTCTATGATCTTCAACTATTACTTTCCCATGTTTCTTTATAAAAAAAGAACTGTTGTTGCCTGGTCACTAACTGTGTCGATATTGCTTTCCAGGTTTACTGCTACCTCTTACTCTGACAGTTTGTTTCTTTCTGCTAAAAACTGACTGGCTCTTTCTGTGTTCCAATACTTGACACACTTTTCATCATCCATTTCTGATTTTTGTGGACCTTGTTGAAATCATTCCTTTCCCCCAACAGGGAAGGTTTTGGTTTTGTTCAGCAGAATCTAAAAACTCTGTTGATTGGCTGAATTCTGATTACGATTATCATGTCCTCTTCTTTGCTCTGATTGGTGTTCCAATTCCTTTCTTCTATTTTGATTGGCTGCAAAATGAGGTCTTACTTTCAAGGTTAGATTATTCTCTTCTCAACTCAAAAATGTTACATCAGCATAACTAAGATTATACTTTTCCTTTTTGTGGCCACTTCAAAAACGGGAGTAACATGATCAGTACATACCTTGTCACTATCACACTTAGTTCGCAACTGCTCAAGTTCCATTAAAATACCATCCAACTCCAGCTCACTGTACTTGATTAAAAGCTGCATCATCTCCTTTAAGGCTTTTTTGCTAATTAAAGTCCATTCTTTTACCAACCCAACACTCTCCTCTTTGCTATGGGTAGTTTACCTATCTGCAAGACATTTGGTATAACTCCTGCAAAATGGCATTCTTTAAAATAAAAAAGTTATCCCACTAAAGAGATTTAAATTGTAATAATTTATGCTCACATTCTTATGTCAATCACTCACTATCCACTGGGTCTCCTTATAGAAAGACTTGACTCACCCTCACACAACTGAAAAGTTTTCTGTTCTGGTTACTGTTTTATTTTTATTTGGTTTTACTTTAATATTTTTTGCTCCACAGTTATTTGTACACTATCACACCGAATGATAACAGATCACCCAAATGCATTACTAAAATGCAAACACACTGAAAAGGGTGTATGCATGCATGAGAGATACAATGATGGTTTTCTTTTTTAATGAATAAATACAGCAAACATTGCAAATATGCCCTAATTTAATCCACCACCAAGATAAACTATTTATGTAAAATGTTCATTTTTGACTGGCAAGAATTTTACTTGCCCAGATATAATAAACTTTCCAAAACACCACTATTAGGCATTCATAGATGTTTTTGTTGATCAGTATGGACAGTGAGATGAGCAGGGAGAAAGTAGACAATTTTACAAGTTTTTGAAGTAAGTCATCTTAATAAGCTTTGCTGTGGCCTCCCATTTTTTGCCACAAGTATTCTCAACATGAAGATATACCTTCAAAATAAAATAAAGTCATTCGATATATTTCTGAACATTCCACTAGACCTACTAATTTTAATAATCCCATTAGACCTACTAATTGTGACATCTCAGATGGTTTTCTCACAATAATTTCTGAACATCTCAGATGGTCTCATAGATATGACATGTTTGCAAACTTAGGAACACAAAGACCAACAGCACACATCCTTAACTTGGTACAAAACTTTCAGTCATGCTTCAAGTAACTAGTAATGCAATTGGTTAGGTATACTTGCAGACACCTAGCTCTAGATATTTTGCAGATATTCCTTCTACTTCAAGGGTGTCAGCTGCTAACAGGTTTCAAGGGTGGCTACAGATTTAATGATGGAGAGATTGAGAGAGGGAGAGAGAAAGAAAAAATAACTATAGAGATGCATTAAAGGAACTAGAGTGGGGAAACTTTCTAGTACGTACAAAGGAAGACATTTTGAAACTAACACAAAGAGTTACTGAGCAATAAGAACATCGATGTAGGTAGGTACTTTTTTAAACAAAAATGAAGTACTTTGTTTAAGCTGAGCCAAAATGATATGTGGTCTGTTTAAGTACTGACATTTACACAAATAAGGAAGTTTCTCACAGCAGTTCTTCACTATCGTGTTATTTTATGATGCACTGGCAGTTTTTTGTTGCAAATATATTTCCAAAGTTTGCCCCATCTGCTTGTAGTACAAAATGCCTTCACAATAAGACAAGAATTTCCTGTATGTTACCAACAATTCCAAACAAGCAACCCAAGGTCATTTTCTACTTCCTGCTGTTAGTACCTACCATGTATTGTTTCCCCTGATCTTGTTTTTCAAGATGAATAAGCATACATTACATTTAAGCAATCACATTTCTGGCAATACTTTCATTACTAAGTTTTTTTCTAATCCTTTCAGAACTAACCTGCACCATTAGAAATATTCCAAACATTTTGCTCAAAAAAACATTAATTTCTCTTTCCAGATTCTCTAGTATTTAACTCACAAAATACCCTATAGGACCCATAACCTGAAATAAAGGTACCAGTTTAACCTTATTTCTACAGAACAAACTAACTATAATACTCTGTGACTTCTAGGTGCTCACCTATTACCCAGGACAAACTGTTTTAGCAATTCTCTGTTTAGAACAATGCAAAATGTATTTTTAAGATTTGGCAACATATCCGACCTGAAAAAAAACTTCTGTCACACTGGCAAAACATCTTAAAAAGCCATTCAAAAACTAACTATAAAAGATGGCTGTGGTCAGTCCAGAGAAACTACTATTGACCAGCTGCCTAAGGACTGGCAGGATAAATACAAGCAGAACTTCAATGGCTACTGTCACTTTTAATGATATGTTAATAACAGCAGTGATAAGTAATACAATCTGAATATAAGCTCAGTGAAAATGGACAGTAAATGTGAGTCCACAAAACTTCTTAGAACTTAATAGATACTTAGATGACCAATGAGGTATACCTCTCAACTGTCTAGATTTTCACAGAATGAGATTTTTGCTTCATATTTTGGCCTGTTCTCATAAAATGTGTGGTTTTCTGGCATGTCACTGATTTGAGGCAGTACATAATGAGACACATTTGAGTTTCAGACTTTATATATTTCAGAAAATAGATGCTAAAAGAAAACCTGTTATTCTAGCAAACTTTCTAAATTTATGGGAGCAACATTTAAAATCTGTCCCTATTTTGGACCTTAGTCTCCTCATTATTTTAGGCGTGTTTAGATTTTTTGCTCTAAAAGTTTTGCAGGTAAGCTATGAGGTGAACCAAAAAGCTGTAGACCTAGTTAGCAACAGAAATAGGCAAAGGTGCTTTAAATTAAAGCTAACTAACAAATAGTAATGCTTAATGAACGGACAAACTGCAAGCAAACTACACAGCAGCCAAAACATCTCCAGCACATGCACACAACAATGCAAAGTATTAAACACAATGAAACAGCATCATGAAGCACATAAAAATTAATGACTAAGCACCCACTAAACAAACTACATAAGCTGCAGTAACAATCAGACCTCACAAAGCTACAAAAGAAAAAATGTGCGCTGTTAAAATTGTGAACACGCATACATATTCATTTTAGCTAGTGGCACTACAACACATGATGAAACTCGGCAGTGTCATTTTAAATGTTTTCATTTGCAGGAAAAGCACTTTATACTCACCTTGTGAAATAGCTACTGAGGATGAAGGAAGCTGAAATGAAGACACTTTGACCCTTCCATTAAACTGTCCATTTGTTCCAGCACTAGGCAACTGAACTAGGTTGTACTGGCCAACGTGCACAGGAGATGAGAAAGCAACTACAGGTCCACCTTCCTGTGTGGCAAGGGTCTGTATGGCCTCATTTGTGATGCTGGCATTAGCTGCAGACAGAGAAAATGGGGTGGATATATTATGACTGTATGTTGTGCTACCCGGACCAGGCATAGATCCTTGCAGCATTTTCAAGTCCTTCACATCTTCAGGGGATGACGATGCATTTGCCTCTGCAGATGACCCATTGTTACCTATAGCGCTTGTGACTGCTGTTCTCAAAGGACTCAGAGTTATTGCCTGGGTATTTCCCATGCTTACTCCATTAAAGATCACACCATTAGGGCCCTGGATAAATGCACTGCTGTTAAGGAACATCTGAGGTGGGTGAGTAGCACTCACTGCATTTCCATTTAACAAAAGTGTAGAAGAGCAAGGAGATACTTTAGAGTTGCCAAGATGCTGCATGAACATAGACTCTGCAGAATTTGAAAGGCCAGTGCTGTTGGCGCCATCAGAAGACACAGTAAGCGGATGTGGAGAGCTATCTTCCTGTCCTTTGCTGGACTCATCTTCAGTGCTGTGATTGCCATCTGATTCACTACATTGTACAAAACAGAAAACATTTTCAATAAATACAATATTACGTTTTTTGTTTCAGTTTTGTGGGGGGGGGTTTACCATGGACATGCATACACGCACACACACACACACATTAAACATCAAGAATACTTAGTCCTCCTTCATTCCTTTAGCACAAAACACTGTAACACGTCCCTACATATGAGGGCAAAAAGCACATGGCCAGCTTGGTTTGCTAGACTTAAAAAAAACAGTCTCATGGAGAGCAGGAAAAAAGTTTATCTTCACATATTTCACAGAGCCATTTGGTAATCTGACTTGTCTAACAGATGTCTCTAAGTAAGCAGAATGCAAAAAAAAAAAAAAAAAGAAACAAACCAGGGATGGCATTAAAACTCGTTCACAGGAAAAGGCTAAGATCAAGAAGTGATCTTTTAGACAGTGATACACTGAAATAAGTTTATTTATAAAATAAAAAAGTACTTCTTTTCTCTCCAAAAGAAAAAAAAAACATAGGAAAATGTGACTGTTATACAAATAAATTAAAAGAAAAAAACTTAAAACTAGCATCAGTAGAATAAACTACTCATTTGAAAAATAACTGACAAGCACAGCCTCAGCTGTATATGGCAGTGTAATAGTAAACCAAGAATGGTATCAGTTGAGGTCTATTTCTGGTGAAGCAAGATTAACTGGCATAATCTTTGACTGATCATGAAAGAAAAACTGATGATTTATTAAGTGGGGTATGCCATGCTGTCACTTTTACAGGATGAGTCAGAAACACGTTTATATTTTCATGTTACTCCAATCAGACAAATAAATTATTAGATACAATGAAAAAAACATGTTTGTTGAACTTAAAACAGAGTCCCACTGATAACTGCAGCTAATACAGAAGTAAAGTTGTCAAACATCAGATGCACTCACAAATGGTGTTTTCAGAACAGAAGGTTAGCACCCTCTAGCACATGGCTAGGTGACAAAAATACTTCTGCAACTGATCAGTTTGTGTCACCTACTGAGAATCAGCTACTTCTAAACAACAGGGATTTACTTTTCACATTAGGTTACTAACTCACGCCGTGATTTGTTTAATACTAACATCACAAGACAAGATCAGTCCATCCTGTAGTTGTAGTTAAGACTGAACGACTAACCTACATTACAGCTACAACTCACATAACAATAGGACTGTTTTTATATATCAGGCTTACTGCTCTGGTTTTAATTT
This sequence comes from Protopterus annectens, assembly GCF_019279795.1. Lineage (NCBI taxonomy): Eukaryota > Metazoa > Chordata > Ceratodontiformes > Protopteridae > Protopterus > Protopterus annectens. The sequence goes on along the minus strand of NC_056737.1, from coordinate 807,926,821 downwards.
GTACAATCACACAAGCATCTTTTCATTAAATTGTACCACTAGCCCTTAAATATCACTGCAGAAGATCAGAAAGAGAAGTTTTCATTCGTTTTATTTTTTTCCCCAAAATATAAGACCTTTGGGTAATACGCCACTGTTATAAGAAAACTTTCTAGGGGCACAGTTTATTTATGTGTTTAATTGTATACACCATTGGAAAGCTCTAACCGTAGAAAGTAGCAACGCAAAATCTAATAGGACAAATTTTAACTTGAAAATGCTTATGTGAACCACTTATCGGATTTTTTTATCAGTAATAGTGTTGCTTTAAAACAAATCATAACATTATGCCTAAATCACGGCAGTTCTGAGGCATGTTGAACAATGCGGCTGTCTAATTTTGCTCTCGGTGATTCATACACATCTGATTGTGCATGTACAAGTTATTTAAGCATCCATTAAATGTCCTTCCAGCTCTTATTCTCTGCAAAGCAAACATCACAGTGTTGTAAAGGTAACTGCACTTCTACTTTCATAAGTGAAATATAATGTTGTAAATGTTTTTCAAAATTGATTTTACTCAAATATTACTGTAGACGGAATAAACGATAACTTTTATGCTTACAAATGTTTATTGCGCCCTTCTGAATAATTACGGGGTTGTATTATTCAAGGTTTTCCCTGAAAACATCCACTAGCTCAGAGGATTCACCCCGCCAGCAAAATGTTTAAATACTTTGAAATTGTTGCCGGCCCACTATATATATAGTACGACTTGGTTGTTGTTGCGTCATATAGTACGACTTGGTGATTATTATTTTTTATTTGCTTTTAATTGTAAACTATAAATAAGTAAAATAAAATAAACCTGTCACGGTCTTCTGGCTAATGTGCGAACAACTAGAACCGAGGGAGGTTGAAAATGTTCTCGTTATGCACAAAGGCATCTTTCAAGAAAAAATGCCCTTGAGCGGTCCGAGAATTGAGTTTCCAAAAAAAAAAACCTCCAGTTTTCAGTTATATCAGTTCACCTACACCTGGTCTGATGAACTCTGTATGAACTACACAAATATTCTAGTTAGCAACCTTAATGTGCAACTTGCGCTCGCAAAAATAAACACTTTGATATATTTTTTCACAACTAGATACACCCAACCTAAGCCCTATTTCAACTAAAGGACAGTGAATAAAATTAGTGTACTGGTTGAGAGCCTCATAAAATGGTGCTTTGCCAACAAAACTGACCACAAAAGCGGGTTACCAACCAACACTGCGCACTACACAAGTCATACCTTCCGACTTTATGAAGTACTTCAGCTGCACC
>NC_056737.1:807748018-807920518 GCF_019279795.1 Protopterus annectens | reverse complement strand
CTTGGAGTCATTGTCATGTTGAAAAGCGAAATTCCTCTTTATCTTCAGCTTTCTAGCAGATGCCCCATAGCCCAGACATATGGAGAATACGGGAGATTGTTGTCACATGTAGTACACAACCAGTACTTGCTAGAAATTCCTGCAGCTCCTTCAGTGCAGCTTAGTTCTCTTGGAAGCCTCACTGAACAGTTTTTTCTTGTCTTTTCATCAGTTTTGGAGGGGTGTCCAGTTCTTTGCAACATCACTGTTGTCCCATATTTTCTCTACTTTTTGTTGACTGTCTTCACTGTGTTCCATGGTATATCCAATGCTGTGGAAATGTTTTTGTACCCTTCTTCTGACTGATACCTTTCAACAATGAGATCCCTTTGATGCTTTGTATGCTCTCTGTGAACCATGGCTTTTGCTGTAGCAGGCAAATGAGTAAATGTCAGGAAAATCGTACTAGCAAAGCTGCACTTTATTTGGGGTTAATCAGAGTGTCTTTAATTGATGGTAGGTGTCTACCCAAGAAGACTGAATGCTGTAATTAAATCAAAAGGTGCTTCAACAAAGTATTAGTTATTTTTTATTTCTTATATTTTCCCCTAACAGAATTGTTTGTTTTTCAATTGAATTGTACAGGTTTTAGGTTACAATAAAGGTGGGAAAAGTTTTAAAATGATTTATTGTGATCTCATTTTTTTATATCACAAAAACCTGGCATTTTAACAGGTGTGTGTACACTTTTTATCAGGTCATCACAAAACATTTTCAGCCAGGATCCATCCCAGAAGGACAAGTGTAAATGCAGTGTATAATGACCCTTTAGAGTAGCCAGTCAACAGAATTTTTTAAGAGATGGGAGGAAACAGAAGTACCTGAAGGAAAACCCACATAGTCAGTTAGAGAATATGCAAACACCATACAGACCATGAACAGATATTAAGATCAAACCAAGGCTCAATGAGGCAGAGCTCTTAACCACTGAGCTACTGTACTCATATATGATTACACACACATGTATATATACATACATACACACACACACGCATGCACGCACGCACACACACACACACATACACACACACACATATATATATATATATGTGTGTGTGTATGTATATATATATATATATATATATATATATATATATATATATATATATATATATATATTTGTTTGTGCATGTGTGGTTGGGTGGGTGTGGGTCATACCTCTCAACCTCTTAACACAAGAAGTCTGGACAATGCCAAAAATAATGAGGGAGGGCAAAGGCACAAAAATAGGGACAAATTTTACATATTGCTCTTATAAAGTTAGAAAGCTGCTAAAATAAAACATTTTGTGTAAACATCCATATTCTGATAGATATGAAGCCTGAAAGTCAAATGTCTATCATTATTTAGTGAATTCAGTCCTTACTGATTTGCCAGAAAACCACAAATTTTATGAGCTAAAGACCAACAACATGAGGAAAAGCAAAACTGCAAGATATCTAACTGCAAAAATATTGATGCACAAATTACTGACAAAATGGAAGTTACAGTAGGGAAGGGCTTATGCCCTTTCCCCACTGCTGTGCGACCTTGGAGTTGGTATATATAATTAGCAGGGAGTGAGGGGGTACAGGGGGGTTTGGTCCCCTGCAAAAATACTGAAAAATTTGACAAAAGTTAACCTCATGGAAAACCACTGAAAGATCTGACAAAATCTAACCACATTTTGTTAACATTTTTATATGAGGGCAAGCCCCCTGCATCTCCCACCCATACTGCTAATTATATATACCAACTCCAAGATCACACGGTAGTAGGGAAAAGACATAAATCTTTCCTAGTATAACTTCCATTTTGTCAATATTTTGTGCTTAGATATTTTTACTGTCAATATTTTGTTGTCAGTCTTCTGAGTGTCAATCAAACGATGGTTAGATGTGTAGATAATCCATATATAAAAATACATACACATACACACACACACACACACACACACATATATATATATATATATATATATATATATATATATGTATGTATATATATGGGTCTACTTTGAAACATCTAAAACCCATAACATCTAATTTCTTAACACTGAGACCAGAACATCTAAAACCCAAAACATCTAAAACCCATAACATCAAATTTCATAACATCTAACACTACAATTCACAAGAAAATAACACCCCCTCCACATATAACAACACCAAACTCTGCCCCCACACCCCCCATAAATTAAATATACCAATACCAAGATCTCACTACAGTAGGAAAAAGTTAATTTCCTAACCCCACTGTATCAAGCCCCCCTGTAGAAACGTAGTAAAAAGTGTGTTTGATAGTTTGGTATCATTATATGTCATTATATGTGGAGGGGATGTTATTTTAATGTGATTTGTACTGTTAGATGTTATGAAATTCAATGTTATAGGTTCATAGGTTCATAGGTTTGTACTAGGCTATCTGCCCTAAGGCATTTATAAGCCTAGCCCAGAGTTTTGTGGCTTACGCCACCCCTTATGTTAAAAAATACTGTGCCCATTAGTTTGTTGTGCCTCTGTCCAGCAGTGACACAGAGATGATTCCCTGGGTAAAACTACGATCTCCCATCCACCGGTCAAGATTTCTCTTGAACATAGCCAGCGAGGTGCTCTGCCTCACATGGACCGGGATTTTATTCCACAACATAGGGAGTCTCTGGGTGACAAATCTATCCCTCCAGCATGTCCTATTCATATCCGTGCTAAGGTTTAAGTCACTTGCTCTAGTGGATCTGGTAGATTTGGATTTTTTGAGGTGGAGCATGTCCATTAATTCCGGGTTGGACATGGCCTTGTATGTCAGGCACAGGTCACCTCTGAGCAGGCGGTATGCGACTGAATAGAGCTGGAGTTTCTTCAGTCTGGCAGCATATGACAGATTTTGGAGTCCCTTTATCCTTTTGGTGAGGAACTTTTGGGGTCTCTCCAATTGCTGCAGGTGTCGGGTGAGATACATCCCGAATGGGGCATTGTACTCGATCATTGGTCTGATAAGTGAAAAGTACAGGGGAACAATGACCTCACTTGATCTGGATGTGAATCCCTTCATGATCAGGTGGGCAATGTAGAAGGTTTTTCTAACCACTTTAGCAATGTGAGTGTCAAAAGAAAGGCCACTGTCAACCTGGGTCCCCAGGTCCCTGATAACCTCTTCTGTGCTTAGTGGATTGCCACCAATATGGTAGCTTGGGGTTTCCTTGTTTTTCCCGAAGGGTATGACTATACATTTTTTGGCATTTAACTTCAGGCCATGGCTCTGGCACCAGCTATCAGTTTCTGTGAGACCCCTCTGAAGAAACTTTCCACTATGGCTCCCAGTTTGCAGTCATCTGCAAACTTTGTCAGCCATAGTCCTCCTATGTTTGCCTGTACTTCTGAGAAGTAGATGCCGAACAACAGGGGGCCAAGGACTGAGCCCTGTGGGACACCACTTGTGACCGGCTTGGAGTCTGACATGGCGCCAGCTACTCTAACCCTGTGGATTCTGTCCTTTAGCCAGTTTGCAATCCATCTTGTGACATATGGGTTTACATTTAAGCTGGTAAGTTTCTCTATAATACCCGAGTGGGGTATTGTGTCGAAAGCTTTTGCAAGGTCAAGGTAGGCTGTATGGACTGCCTTTCCCTCATCAATGGCCTTGGTGACTGTTTCGAAGAAGTTGACCAAGTTCAAAAGGCATGATCTGCCCTTGACAAAGCCAAACTGGGTCGGGTCCAATGTCTGCAAGATCCCTATGTCTTTGTTTATGAGTTCCATTATGATCCTCTCCATAGCTTTGCAGACCAGGCTTGTTAAGCTTATGGGGCGGTAATTACCAGGGTCCGTAGAGGCACCGCCTTTGTGGAGTGGGACCACAGTTGCCGTATGCCACTCCTTGGGCACGTATCCTGTGGTAAGGCTAAGATTAAACAGCTGCCTTATGTGCGGGTTTAGTTCCTCATTGAGTTCGTGTAGCACACAGCCAGGGACACCATCCGGTCCCATTGATGCTGTGTTTTTAGCTTTAGAGAGAGCAGCTTTCACCTGCGCATTGCAGATGTCTGGGAGGCTGCACTCCACTGGGATAGTTATCTCTCCTTTTAGGGGGGAGAGGGGGGTGAAGTTTGCACTGAACCTGTCTGCCAGTATGTTGGCAATGTGTGTGGGTTCAGTGATTTTTGTATCATTTTGGACTAATTCTGAGCATGTCTGGGAGTTTCCACCCAGGTTTCTAACATAGCTGAAGAAGGCCTTATGATTGTCTTTTGAATCTATGGCAATTTTTCTCTCAAAGTTGGCCTTGGATGATTTTATGAGTGCTCATATTTTTTTACTAATAATGATCAAAGGTGTCTTCTCTTTTATGGATTTTGCTCTATCATGTAACAGCTTTCTCCTCTTATTGTAAAGTTTGTTTATGGCTGGGGTCCACCAGACTGGACTTTTGCCCTTGGTGGAAAGAGTCTTGGTTTTATTAGGGATTGCCTGATCCATGCAGTCCTGGAGGTGTTCATAGAAGGCATTTGTAAGGGCTTCCGCAGCTTGGTTTGTGGTTTCCACTGGCTCGGGGGCCTTGAAGGATACCACACCAGTCTTGAGTAGTGTGAAGTTTGCTTTAGAGAAGTTCTTCACTGTGGTCTTTTTTGTTTGGGGTGGGGGTGGGATGTGGATATCCAGTGAGATTAGTTTATGATCTGATCTCAACAATGAGGGATATACTTCCGGTGTGGAGCATTTTGTCCCCATGTTTGTGATGATGAGATCTAGTATATTTTCTCTTCTTGTGGGAAAGGTGACTAGTTGTTCCATGGCATTTGAATTTATGAACTCCAGGAACCTTTGGGCTAGAAAGTTTGGGCTTGAGTAATGTTCCCAGTCTATATTCGGGTAGTTGAAGTCACCCAATATAATGGTGTTTGGAGATACATTTATACCCTCCAGTGTCTTCAGGAAGGCTGTGTGGGGTTCCTGAGTTTGAGAGGGTGGCCTGTAGCATGCTACAAATTGTAGAGCAGTTTTGCCTATGGTTAATTGCACCTGGATGGTTTCCGATGCTTTGTGCGTTGCCACCAACTTGGAGGTGTGGGTATCCTTGATGAATATGGACACACACCCTCCTTTTGTGGTGTGGTCCACGTTTTGGGGCCGGAACGCATGATATGAGGTAAAACCTGATAGTGCCGGGGTGCTCTCAGGAGCCTTGAACCAGGTTTCAGTCACAGCACAGACATCGATGTTCTCCATACTGAGAAGGGCCTCAAGTGCGTGCATTTTGAGATTTAGACTTCTGGCATTGAGCAGCATTACCCTTAGTTTCTTCCCATTTTTGTTTTCTAGGGTGGTAGGTTTAGAATTTGAGCCTTGCCTAAAAAAGGCACTATGGGGGTGGCAAGAGCCTTAGCCAATATCCGGAATCCCAGGTTGACAGGTGCAAGCCGTCCCTTGCGAAGCAGCGTGGCTTGTCAAGCATGTCATCCCAGACAGACAGACACTGGATCCCCTTTGAATGACACCAGAAATTAATCCAATTGTTAAAGCTGATCATCTTGTCTCTATGTTGTGGCATCATTCTTGGTGAAGGAAGGATGCTGCTCAGGGTCAGGGTCATACCTGCCTGGGCTACATAATCAGAGAGCTCCTCTATGTCTCTTTTCATGTAGTCCAGGGAGGTACGTCTCAGGTCGTTCACACCAGCATGGACAATGACTGTGTCATATTTGTACTTGCTGTGGAGTGACCTGAGGGCTTGTGTTATGTGGCGGATTCTAGCGCCCGATAGGCAGCTTACTGTGACCCTCTCCTTGTTCAGCCTGGTGAGTGCCGGGTTTTAGATGTTTTGGGTTTTAGATGTTCTGGTCTCGATGTTATAAAATTAGATGTTATGGGTTTTAGATGTTTTAAAGGGGACAAAAGTTATGTATATATATATATATATATATATATATATATATATATATATGTGTGTGTGGATGTTAGTGATTCTATCGAGTGTGATATATATATATATATATATATATATATATATATATATAAGGTATATGCCTTTACATGTGTCAAAGTACCTTGTATGTGTAAAATACTCGCAACACTTAGGAAATTACTTGTGTTAACCAAAACAAAGGTTAGGATCTGCAACCAAACTATAACCAAATCGAGGCAGTCACGAAACGAAACCTTTCGCCACCAGGAAGTCAGCCAAAGCTCTTTTATTGAAAAACCAAGTGAACAAGGCTGAAAGCCAACCACATGAACATGTAAACGCCTTAATCCTCAAAATCACAGACAGTAAGCGTTTTCGTCAAATTCTCAACTTCATCAGACAGTCAGTACATCTCAAGAATTTTTGGCAATAATAGAAAATCCAGAATACCGAGTGGCGTAGCTACGCAAGGTCAAGTGTTCTCCATTAACACCTGAAACTTACTGCCACTACAGATGATTGAAGTAAAACGCTTTTCATTATTACTGAGAAATTACAAATTACTTGTGTTAGCCAGTAATTGCCAATCATTTCTTGAATATAAGGAGACAGTCTAGAAACAGCAAACCAGGAAGTGAGTTATTCTTTCAGAAATTCAGCATGGGATGAGCTGGGGCTTATATGAAGTTCCAGGATTTGTGGAGTTGGCAGCCCTCAGGGCTTTTTGTGGATGTGAATTTGTCTTGTTCCTACAATGGAGGAGAAGGCCTTGCGTGGCCTAAAATAGTAACTTGCTTGCTTGTTTGTTTGAAGGGCTGTACAGAATTTAACTTGTTTGTTGGATGTAACCAAAGGTAATGTTTATTTTTTTGTAAAAAAAATGCCAAGTGAGTTGCACTTTCCTTGCCTCTTTCTTGATCTGGCTGTATGGAAATAATTTGTGTTTTTATAAGACTGCTTCCAGTATGTCTTTAGACTTACACTGGAAAAGAATGCAGGTAGTTTAGCCAATGACCTGCCAATTTACCTTCAGTTTCAATGCATTTGCTGCCAAGTGCATAAATTATTTGGGCTAACAATTTTCTGTGAACCTGCTACAATTTCCCTATGCAGAAGCTATTGTTTCCCTGAGGCTTTTCTGCTGCTGGTTTTGTGTGCATCCTAATACAGCTGTCTTCCTCTCAGCTGCTTTCAGGCATGCCTCCTTATACATAAAGCCATGGAGGAGCTGCTGAGGGTGTTTGTGGAATCCAGGGGAGAGACTGATCAGATGCCAGTACAACTGAAGCAGCAGTTGCAAGGACTGGCTAATGCAATAGTGACCCCCAAAACATATTAATGACAAAGATTTTAATTACAAAAAACATCATGGAATGTTACCTGCTGGTATTTAGATGATACACGTACAAAGAAAATTGAGAGAAATAAGAATGGATGAATATCCTGTCATTCCAGCTGACGTGACACATTGAAGATATAGCTAGACAGATTCAGCTAAGTTCAGGACTCACAGTCATAGTGAAAGTTTGGAATTGTTGTTATAATTATTATTTACACTGTTTGCTTTGTGGCTATTGACAGTGGTCTTGTAAGTAAGACTAAGCAGGCTGTATAGAAGGTGTACATTGGAGCAATGGGCCTAGTGTAACACATTGCTAATTCCACCTAAACATTCGGTTTCTAGCATTTATTTGATACCAAAAAGCTTTTTGCAACTGTTTTATTGTGCTTATTTACTGTTTGCACTTTAAATAAATTTTTTAAGCATTTAAACTGTTTTAACTGCTGTAGGCTATACACTCAAGTGTGATAGCCGTTTTTCTGTGCCTTAAAGTGTTTATTTTGTGTTTACTGTCTTAATTTCTAAACAAAAAAATTAGCTATCCTATACTTGTTTCTGGCCTTTCTGAAGCTAGTAGAGTCCAGTTTTCAGAGTTTGCTGAATCCAGGACTGTATTGTAGTTTCTGTGTTTGCCCATACCCTACTTGGATAGAAGGAAGTTTCTCTGTTCACCAGTGAGAGTGGGGAGCTTTGAGCAGCCTATCTGTCCCTGCCTATCTGTCCCTGGAGGAATGGTTTTCAGCTCAGAATTTGTAGTTTATTGGCAGTTTTGGGCTAATTTCCATCCCTTTTATCTTCCTGCTACAAAAACCCGCTTTTGCACATTCTTTTGCGCTTGTATCAGCTCAGCAAGAACCTGCCCAGGTGATTTGCAGAGTCCTACAGCAGCAGAAAGAGAAAAGAGAGACTTTAGTTTTATTTTAGTACTTTTTTGGCTTGTTTCTTGTTAGAAATTGCTAATTCTGCCTAAACGCTCGGTTTCTAGCTTTTATTTGATACTAAAAAGCCTTTTGCAACTGTTTTATTGTACTTATTTACTGTTTGCACTTTAAATTAATTTTTTAAGCATTTAAACTGTTTTAACGGTTGTAGGCTACATACTCAAGTGATAGCCATTTGTCTGTGCCTTAAAGTGTTTATTTTGTGTTTACTGCCTTAATTTCTAAAAAAAACAAAAAAATAAGCTGTCCTATACTTGTTTCCCACCTTTCTGAAGTTAGTAGAGTCCAGTTTCAGAGTTTGCTGAATCCAGGGCTGTATTGTAGTTTCTGTGTTGGCCCATACCTTACTTGGATAGAAGGAAGTTTCTCTGTTCACCAGTGAGAGTGGGAAACTTTGAGCAGCCTATCTGTCCCTAGAGGAGTGGTTTTCAGCTCAGAATTTGTAGTTTGTTGGCCATTTTGGGCTAATTTCTATCCCTTTTATCTTCCTGCTGTAAAAACCCTCTTTTGCATAGTTTCGCGCACCGTGCAGCGCCGGTTAGCTGGGGTTAACCATTCCCGGCTCCACAAAGTCTGCTCTACAGTTTTTCCCCTTAGAATGTGTCAGTGCCTAAAGCACTCAGACCCACACCTTTCAGCCCAGCACTTGTTCTAAATCTACTGCAGCACTAAGCACTCAACCCCCGCATCTGCCAGAAGGGAACAGTCTTTATACTTCCCTACTTATTCAGGCATGTCCAAGAGTTAGCTCCCGGTGTACTCTCCAACCTACCTGATGTGCCTGGGCATCTTGAGGCAATGCTACAACTGCCTCATGTACACAGGCAATCCTCTCCTCCTGCCACCAAACACTAACACTTGCGAGAGATGCACTTATACAGCCAATCTAGAGGCACAGCTCTTTCTAACCAAGACTGGAACAGACAGTCAAGAGGAGAAGGTAACAACTCGCAACACCCCACTCACAACACATAGACCAACTAAACCAACACTTCCAAAACCCACACATAGAAACACCAATACATATACAAAGGCTCTGATTAAAAATCTAAATCTGCCTAGGCAACAGAGACCTCCAAAGCAGACACACAAGCAACCTCCTCCCACCAACACACCCCAAACAACACATAGCCCACAAACTCAGTGTGCCACACAACCACAGCCCATAAGGCAAAACAACATACCCAACACACTTGTGATATGTGACTCTATAGTCAGGCACACCAATGCCCCACTCAACAGGCTGGACAAAGAGAAGGTTACTGTCAGCTGCTTGTCGGGTGCCAGAATCCACCACATAACGCATGCACTCAGGTCACTACAAGGCAAGTACAAATATGACTCTGTCATAGTCCATGTTGGTGTAAATGACTTGAGACGTACCTCCCTGGACTACATGAAAAGAGACATGGAAGAGCTCTCTGATCTTGTAGCCCAGGCAGGTATGATCCTAGCCCTGAGTAGCATCCTGCCTTCACCAAAAATGATACCACAGTACAGGGATAAGATGATCAACTTCAACAATTGGCTAAGCTTCTGGTGTCATTGAAAGGGGATCCAGTATCTGTCTGCCTAGGATGATATGCTTGACAGGCCACGATGCTTCACCAGAGATGGCCTGCACCTGTCACCCCTGGGATTCAGAATACTGGCCAAGGCTCTTGCCGCCCCTATAGTGCCTTTTTTAGGCAAGGCTCAAAAAACAAACCCACCACTATAAGAACTACAGGAAACAAAAAACTGAGGGCAATGTTACTCAATGCTAGGAGTCTAAACCTCAAAATGCACTCACTCGAGGCACTCCTCAAAATGGAGAACATTGACATCTGTGCAGTGACTGAGACCAGGTTAAAAGCTCCCGAGAGCACCCCAGCACTCCCAGGCTATAACTCATACCACACGTTTCGGACACAAAACCCAGACCAAAACACGAAAGGTGGAGGCGTGTCCATATTCATCAAAGACATCCACATCTCCAGGCTAGTTGCAAAATACGATGCCTCTGAAATCATCCAAGTGCAACTAACCCAGGGCAAAAATGCATTCCAAATTGTAGCTTGTTATAGATCCCCCACCATGACCCAGGACGCTCACTCCTCATTCCTGGGGACATTGGAAAAAATGAGGGTCCAACCAAACACCATAATAATGGGTAATTTCAACTACCCAAACATTAACTGGGAAAACTACTCTTGTACTAACCCCCTGGCTCAACGATTCCTGGTGTTCATAAGCTCTAACGCCCTGGATCAACTTGTCAATGCCCCCACCATGGGCAACAATATTCTGGACCTGGTCATTACCAACATGGGTGACTGGTGCTCAACGCCCGAGATCAACTTCTCGCTGGTTAGATCAGACCATAAACTAATCACCCTAGATATCCACATTCCAACCCCACCCCCACACAAAGAAACTATCGTAAAAAATTTCTCCAAAGCAAACTTCACACTTCTCAAAACTGAGGTGACTAACTTCGTGACACCCCTGCAGATGGATAACTCAGTCAATACAGTCAAGACTGCTGAATCCTACACAAATGCACTCTACAAGCACCTGCGCGAGTTCATGGATTGTGCTATCCCCAACAAAACCAAGACGCTATCCTCCAAAAAAAGGAAGCCGATCTGGTGGTCACCTGCCATTAACAAATTCTACAACAGAAGGAAGAAACTGTTGCAAAAAGAAAGTAAAAACCCAGGTATGGAGGAACTCACTGACGAGCCTCAGTAAGAAACTAAGATCTCTCATAAAATCCTCCAAAGCTAATCTTGAAAGAAAAATTGCCACGGATTCCAAAGACACCCACAAGGCATTCTTTAGCTATGTAAAGAATCTCCATGGCAATACCACGATCTGCACCAAGCTACAACAGAATGGCACAAAATATACAGAGCCAACTGATATTGCCAACATATTGGCAGATAGGTTCAGTGCAAACTTTACCCCCCCCCCTTACCTCCCAAAGGGCCTATAACTATACCAGATGGTTGTAGAGTCCCGGCAATCACAAACACGCAGATAAAAATGGCACTCTCTAAAGCCAAAAACACAGCATCCATGGGACTGGACAACATCCCAAGCTGCGTCTTACATGAACTCCAAATGAACTAGCCCCCCCACCTAAAATCCATGTTCAACCATAGACTCACCATAGGCTATGTGCTCACAGAATGGTGCACAGCAACAGTTATCCCACTCCACAAAGGGGAACCACCACAGACCCTGTGAACTATAGACCTATTAGCCTGACAAGCCTGGTCTGCAAGGCCATGGAGCGTATCATCATGGAACTCATAAACAAAGTTATAGGTAACCTCCAAACTCTGGATGCTACCCAATTCAGATTTGTAAAAGGTAGGTCATGTTTCCTAAACCTGGTAGATTTCTTTGAAACAGTTACAAAGGCCATAGATGAGGGCAAGGTAGTCCACACAGCCTACCTGGACCTCGTTAAAGCCTTTGACACTATCCTTCATTCAGGAATCATTGATAAACTCATCAACCTTAACATAAACCCTTACATCACGAGATGGGTGGCCAACTGGCTCATGGACAGAACTCACATGGTAAGAGTTGCTGACTCCAGATCCGACTCCAAACCAGTGACGAGTGGAGCACCCCAGGGTTCAGTCCTGGGACCCTTCCTGTTCGGTATATACTTCTCTGAAGTGCAAGCGAACACCAAGGGTCTCTGGCTAACCAAGTTTGCAGATGACTGCAAACTGGGTGCCATTATCGATTCCCCTGCCGATATAGACCTCCTGCAAAAGGGCCTCACCGAGACTGACACCTGGTGTCAAAATCATGGCCTCAAACTAAATGCCAAAAAGTGCATTGTTATCCCCTTTGACAAAAACACTGTACCCATGAATTACTATATAGGGGGAAGTTCACTCAACACAGAAAGTGTGATAAGAGACCTTGGGACCCAAGTGGATAGCAACCTCTCCTTTGATAACCACATTGCCACAGTGGTCAGAAAATCTTTCTACGTGGCCCACTTAATCACAAAAGCGTTCGCATCTAGAAATAAGGAAGTCATCATTCCCCTGTACTCATCACTTATCAGACCGCTCATTGAATACAATACCCTATTTGGGATGTACCTCACAAGACACCTACAACAACTTGAGAGGCCCCAAAAGTACCTCACCAAGGGGATTGCTGGCCTTAAACAATTGCCCTATGCCGTTCGGCTCAAGAAACCCAAACTCTACTCGATCACATACTGCTTACTCCAAGGAGACCTCTATCTATTGTACAAAGCTATTTCAAACCCAGAATTATTGGACATGCTCCACCTGAAGAAATCCCAATCTCCCCGAGCTACACGCTCTTGGGACCTAACCCTCACCACAGCAATAAATAGGACATGCTGGAGGGATAGATTTGTGACCCAGAGACTTCCCATGCTCTGGAACAAGATTCCTATCCACATCAAGCAGAGCTCGTCATTAGTACCATTCAAGAAAAACCTTGATAAGTGGATGGGTGATAGGAAATTCACCCCTGGGATTATGTCAGGGGCATTGCTCAATAGAGGGGCAGGAGTTTAACAATACATGGCACACTGTTGGTTAGGCTTGCTTTGGCCCTTGGGCTGATAGCCTAGTACCTACCTATGAACCTATGAACCTATGATAGATAGACATGGAGGGTACAAGTTACACAGATTGCGACAAACTTAGAAAATAAATTTTATTTCAGCCTTAGATAACAGCAAAAGTGTAAGCCATAACATTTTATAACTGACTTTTGATGCTGTTAATCCAATAACAAATCAAATCCATAACTTAAAACACAGTTTAAAGCTATAATTAGAGCCTGATAGCAATGATAAAGTGAGAATATTTGTAGTTTTAGTAATAGACATTTAAACAATTAAAACAGCTTGAAGTAGTAATGTAAGAAAAATGGTGTTACAAAGTGACCCCAGGATGTCTGACAGGCTAGTAACATTAATGTAATCCTTATTAGTTAATACTACATTGAAAGTGAATTGTTTGATTTTAGATTTAACATTACCGTTAATTATGTGTCATTGTCTGTAAAACAGACAATGACTAAGGTGTTGGGCCATACAGCCCAACACCTTAGTCATGGGAGCTTTCAACTATCCTTCCATAGACTGTGGGACATACACGAGCAAAAACACTCTCACCCAGAGGTTTCTGGACTTTGTTAACACAAATGCTATGGAACAGATAGTCTGCACCCAAATTAGGAGTTCTAATGTTCTGGACATAGTACTCACCAACATGGGGACAGGGTCACTGCACTTCCCCATGCATGATGCCCTCCCTGGTTAGGTCAGATCACAAATTATTCTCATCTGAAGTAACTACTGGAACTGACACCCTCACAGGAACAAAAGTTATAAAAAACTTTACCAAAGCTAACTACAGCCTACTAAGAAATGGTATAAAAAGCTTCATACCACCTGGAATCACAGACATCAATGTTCACTATGCAGAAGTGTATGCAAATGCCCTGTACAAATACTTAAGTGACTGCATAAGCTCTACTGTACCTGATCAGATGAAAAACAGGTCTTCCCGTAAAAACAAGCCACAGTGGTAGACTTCAGGTATAAGCAGATTATATAACAAAAGGAAGAAACTGTTGTCCAAAAGCAAGAGGGATATGACTCTGCAGAGGAAGAGTTCCCTCCTAAGCATAAACAAGAAAATCAGAAATTTCGTAAAGTCTTCTAAACCAAATTATGAAACTAAAATTGCATCCCTAACCAAGGATAATCATAAGGCATTATTTAACTACATCCGAAGTCTAAAAGGGAATCCCCAGCTATGTGCCAAGCTGGTTGTAGATGGGATCACTCATACCACACCAGAAGATATTGCCAACCTGCTAGCTGACAGATTCAATAAAAACTTCACCCCCCTATCCCCACCTACATTATCCCAAAGCATACCTGACACCAGCCCTCTGCTTAGTATCTCTAGAGAACAGGTGATTTCTGCACTCACCAAGGCCACAAACATGGCCTCAGTGGGACCCGATAATATCCCAGGTTGTTTACTAAACAATCTAAAACAAGACCTAGTGGACTCACTTGGTGTTCTCTTTAATCATAGCTTGAAAACTGGTTATGTTCCTGCAGAATGGAGAACAGCAACAGTAATACCCCAGCACAAAGGGGGTCATCAACTGACCCTGGGAACTACAGACCCATAAGTCTAACCAGCCTCATCTGCAAGGCCATGGAAAGAATCATCATGGACCTTATCAACAAGGACATAGGTGACCTCCAAATGCTGGACGCAACCCAGTTTGGCTTTGTTAAGGGTAAATCATGCTTAGTAAACCTATGGGAGACCATGTCAAGGCTTTTGAAACAATTCCCTACTCTGGCATTGTTAAGAAACACTCCCAGATAGGGATTAACACTTATGTTACTAGATGGGTATCCAATTGGCTCACTGGCAGAACACACTCTGTCAAAATTGGTGACTCCACCTCCAAGAGTAGACTCGTCACCAGTGGAGTGCCACAGAGGTCAGTGCTAGGCCCCTTACTGTTTGGCATCTATTTCTCAGAAGTCCAGGCCAAAGTAGACAGCCTCTGGCTCATGAAGTTCACTGATGATTGCAGACTGGGAGCAGTCAGTGAGCCCTCCAACGATGTCAACATATTACAAGAAGGGCTAACACAAACAAATGATTGGTGCCAAAGCCATGGTATAAAACGAAATGCAAAAATGCATTATTAATCCCTTTGGCAAAAGGGAATTCCCTACAAATGACAATATTGACAGCACCGCCCTGAGTTCCAACCCAGTGGTGCGAGACTTGGGAACACAGGTTGATAGCAATCTGAACTGTGGCCACCAAGATTCCATAGTGGCAAAGAAAGTCTTCTACATAGCACACCTCAAAAGCAAGAGCATAGCATCCAGGTCAAGGGATGTTATAACTCCACTGTACTCAACCCTCATCAGACCACTAAAAAGA
Source organism: Protopterus annectens (assembly GCF_019279795.1). Classification (NCBI taxonomy): domain Eukaryota; kingdom Metazoa; phylum Chordata; order Ceratodontiformes; family Protopteridae; genus Protopterus; species Protopterus annectens. The sequence continues at coordinate 807,905,342 of NC_056737.1, read as the reverse complement.
TTATAATGCACTATTTTGCATGTACCTCACCAGACACCTGCAGCAGCTGGAAATATTTCAGTGATTTCTCACTAAGAAAATACTGGGACTCCAAACCATGACCTAGATGGACAGGCTGAAAGCCCTGTCACTTTACTCTGTATATTATAGGCTGCTAAGAGGTGTCTTGTGCCTGGCCAATAGGGCAATCTCCAACCCTGCCCTAATGGAAATGCTGCAAATCCGCAAGTCAAATGGCACAAGAGTCACTCACTGTAGGGATCTCAACCTAGCTTATGACATTAACAAAACATGCTGAAGAGACAGATATGTCTCCCAGAGACTGCCGCTTCTCTGGAATAGACTTCATATTTACATAAAACAGAACTCCTCACTGACCCTATTCAAACACAACCTATGGGAGACCACAGATTCACCCCTGGGGTAGCACCCATGTCCCCCATGGACAGGAGTAGCTAGTGTTGATCACAAACCCATTCTGTTCATAAATATGTTCTGTGATCTACCCAAAAATAACAAATGGGGATACTTGGATTAATATAGCTAGACTTGTAAAGGCCTTAGAGCCATTAGCCTAGTAGCCTCCTATGAATCTATGAACATATAAAACAAAAACTAGCAAGTAATGGCTTAACTTTCTTCAAATGTGGGGAGAAGAGTTGCATTGCTAAATTATGTTGCATTAATATTGAAGAGATTGCCACTACCAAAACTGAATGCATGCTAAAAACTAAGTTATTCCTATGAAGTGTAATGTGATAAGACTATAGCTAGAGTAACTGAGTCAGCGTTATGCCATTGTGTTAGAAGTAAGCTGGTGAAGGATACTATATTTCTAAAAGGGAGAGAAGTTCAAGCTTTGCTAGATTGTGTAAACTTAATTTTCCTTGTCAGGGGTCCTCAGAACATAACCATAAGATTTCTAACAAAGGAAAAGTGGAGGTAATTGGCATTCATAGTGAAAGAAAGGAACATATACTCATACATGTAGAAATTCAAATATTCCTAGGAAAATGTTTATATCCTATGTCAGTAAGCCCTGACTTGATGTATAATATCACATTAAAAAATGTAGAAGATGTGGGAGGAGAGAGTCCAAAGACACAGTGTGTCAGGCTGGTAGATTTAACAAGAAAGAGGTAAAATAGCAACTTGCTACATCCATTCTGCATAAAAATGGTGAGGAAGAGCCAGACAGTGTCAATCTTTACAAAGAACTTGTTTATAGTTAGGAAATGAAAATGATCTGGTGTGTTATCAGAAATCTGCCCCAATGATATTGCAACAGAATCCTGAAGCTATAACACATGACAGCATAGGAAATGAAGGTTAACTGATTGGTAACCCTGCTGTAAAAATCCATACAAAACAGAAGTTTATACAGATTCTTACAAACATGTTAGCATGAAAATAGAACACTAACAGGAAAAAAGGGCATTCAAATAGACATTCTGAACAAACAGTGCTTAAACAAGATATGAAGAAAAATGCAGAGTTCTGATCCCACTTTTGTTAGTGTAAAACAGAAAACTCAAGTAAATCAATGAAAGAAATAAAACTAAATTGAAATTTTGTTCTGAGATACCTTTTGCAGCTGGAAAGTAACAGAGAGAGAGAAAGAAAGGAAAGCGAGAGGTTAATATCCACTCACACTAAGACAGGGAGAGAGCAGCAACCTAAAAAAAAGACAACACTCCAGAGAGCAGAAGGTGATTTTCAACTAGAGATGCCCTTTGTAGTGGAAGACACAGAAGAAGCTGTAGTGCCAGTATTTTTGATAGAGGAATGCTTACTTTCCATCTCAAGACTTGCTAGTGAAGAAAGAAGGGCTGAGTTAGCACACAAACATGTATGACACATAAACTTTAAAAAGCACAATTAAAAGAAGATACTGTAAGCAGGATCAGAGGGTATATAACTAAGGCTGTATGGATGATAGTGAACAGGAGGTTTCCCATTACTTCTTACCCATATTTTCAGTTAAAATGTGACCTCATTTGTAGAGTAAATAAAGATGGAGAATAAATTCTATATTAGTTGCTAATGTCCTAACCTTATAGGACAGTATTAGTAAAGCTAACCTATAGTCACATGTTAGGTGGTTACCTGGGAATGTGCAAAACTAAGTCAAGAGCACTAGCCATGGCTTAATAGCCAGCCATTATGAAAGAGATGGATGATTTATGTGGTTCTTTTCCAAAATGCCAGAAAACTACAGGTCCTGTATTTAAATGTCCATCGATCCCAACGCCTATCATAAAGGTGCTATTTGACAGTAATGCTATGGCCATTGAGGGGTCACTTGTAAAATCTAGCATGGGTATCAGTACATACAAGTAATAATGGACTATGTTATATAATTCCCAGAAACAGTGCCACTACAAAAGCCAATGCTAATGCTTTTGCCACAGGAGTGGTATTATTATTTTCTAGAGTGGGTATCTGCAAAGAGTTGCTTACTGGACAAGGTGCTCCATTTTAAGACAATGGTCTTGCATCATAGGTTCATAGGTTGGTACTAGGCTATCAGCCCTAGGGCCTATACAAGCCTAGCCATAACAATTCCCTGGCTATTTCTTCCCACACTATTTACTTCCCTGGACCCCTGTCTAGCAGGGCGATTGACATGATCCCCGGGGTGAATTTCCTTTCTCCCATCCAATCGTCAAGGTTCCTTTCGAAGAGGGCCAAAGAGGTGCTGTGCTTGGGGTCTACCTGAAAACGCTGAAATCTCTAAACGCCGATGACGAGAACACAGACACCGGAAGATCGACAACTGAGAAGACCAACAGTTGAGAATCCCGACACTGAGAACACCGACATGTAAAGGTAAGTGTGCGATAGGGATGGACGTTAGGGTCAGGGTGTGGGTAAGGTAAATGTGTGATAGTGACGGACATTAGGGTAGGGTGTGGGTCAGGTAAGTGTGCGATAGTGATGGACTTTAGGTTTAGGGGCAGGTTAAGTGAGTTAGGGTTAGGGTGCAGGTAAGGTAAGTGTACGATAGTGACAGAGTTAAGGGTTAGGGGCGGATTAAGTGAGTTAGGGTTAGGGTGTGGGTAAGGTAAGTGTGTGATAGTGACAGAGTTAAGGGTTAGAGGTGGATTAAGTGAGTTAGATTAGGGTGCGGGTAAGGTAAGTGTGCAATAGTGATGGACCTTAGGGTTAGGGTTTGGGTTAAGGTTAGTGCATAGATGGTTGTGTATGTAAGGTTGAGTGTAGGTTTGTAAGGTTTTTGGTGTGCTTGTATTGTGTGTGTGTTTTTCGGGAAAGGTATTTGTTTTGTTGACTGTCAGGATTGTGGTTTGTCGGGCATGTGAAGTTTCATGCTTTTGAACTTTCTTTTTTTTCGGTTTTATCGTGTCGGTTATTTCATTGTCTGTGTTTTGGCATGTCGGTGTTATCAGGTAGACCCTCTGCTTGACATGTATTGGCAGATTAATCCAGAGTTTGGGGAGTCTCTGGGTTAGGAACCTATCCCTCCAGCATGTTTTGTTTATTGTGATGACAAGGTTTAGATCCCTGGAGCATATGGCTCTGACAGATTGGGATTTCTTTAAATGTAGCATGTCCAACAGCTCTGAGTTTGACATGGCCTTGTATGTTAAGCAGAGATTGCCTCTGAGTAGACGATATGCGACAGAGTATAGCTGGAGTTTTTTAAGGCAATCAGCAAAGGGCATCTGCTTTAGGCCTGTGATTCTTTTAGTGAGGTATTTCTGCGGCCTTTCCAGTTGTTGCAGATGTCTTGAGAGGTACATACCAAATGGGGCATTGTATTCTATAATGGGTCTAATGAGGAATGAGTACAGTGGGACAATGACCTCCTTTTTTTTTGGATGAAAAGCCCTTAGTGATGAGGTGTGACACATAGAAGGATTTCCTGACTGTTGTGGCGATGTGGTTATCGAAGGTGAGACCACTGTCCACCTGTGGCCCTAAGCCTCTTATCACACTTTTGGTGTTTAGTGTACTGCCACCTATGTGGTAATTCACGGGTACATGTTTTTTTCCCAAAGGGGATAACTATACATTTCTTGGCATTGAGCTTGAGCCCATAGCTCTGGCACCAAGCATCTGTTTCTGTAAGACCCTTTTGTAGAGTATCCACATCATTTGGGGATTCAATAATGGCTCCCAGTTTGCAGTCATCTGCAAACTTTGTTAGCCAGAGTCCCTTTGTTGACCTGTACTTCAGAGAAGTAGATGCCAAACAAGAGCGGTCCTAGGACTGAACCCTGAGGTACTCCACTTGTCACTTGTCTGGAGCTAGATTTGGAGTCGGCTACTTTTACAGTGTGGGTTCTGTCAGTAAGCCAGTTGGCAACCCATCGAGTGACGTAGGGATTAATGCCCAGCTTAGTAAGTCTATCTATGATTCCAAAGTGGGGGATGGTGTCAAAGGCCTTGGCGACATCCAGATAGGCTGTGAGGCGACAATGCTACCGCAGCACCACCACTGCAGTTTGGTTAGAGGATAGAGTAAAGCTGGTTATTCCCATAGTAAAGGAGTACATACAAATAGCCTGGGAGATGCAACAATGAGTTTATAAAAAGATGTCTAATTTAAAGAATTTACCCCAAGGGATCAGGTACCAGTGTTAGTGTCCTCCATGGATGATGAATTTCTACTTAAAGTGGTAAGTGACATTTGATGTGATTGAAAGAATAGTTGCAGTGAACTATAGGGTTAGACAACCAGAAAAAAAGGAAAGATAGAACAACTCTATCACATTAACATGTTGAAAGCAGAAAAAGTAGAAAGCTCTGTGATGCTTCCCTCTCCACCGTACTCATGTTTTTAACCCTAATCACAACCTTAAACCTGCCCCTGTCCCTAATCCTATATATTATGTTACTGAAAACTCTTTCATTAACAGTACCACTACCAAGATGGCACCTGATCTCAGCTTTGTAATTGGGATCTACCGATATAGGGCTTTTTAGTAGGAGACAAGTATTCTCTCATGGAGGACTACATATGGATCATGAGGTCTTCCACATTTTGACTTCCTTACTTTCCCCTCCTGGGTATCCTCAGGATATGCATTCTTTGATCAACTCCCAGGGAGCAAGCCTTTAATGGTGATATTTTGGAAGCCTGGAGGTACCATCACTCTGCTAATGTGGTCTCCTGGAAAGCCAGTATTTGGTCTATTCCACTGGTTGCTTAAAGCAATCTGCTCTCAAATCGTCTAGGAGATGACTCCATTGTGAACGTTGTTGGCCATCTCTGGACCCAGAGACTGTATTGTGTTTCTTCACTACCATCTGACAAGGCATTGTGAGTTTTGGACAAGAGTGGTAATATTGTTACCTCTGTGTTAAAATGGGACTTTGGGATTTCAAACCTAGAGCTCATCTCTTCAAATTTCTGTCCTTTCGGGTGTTATTAGAACTACAAAATACTGAAGACCTCCAAGAGTCTAGGCTGAAGCATGACCTTTTTCAGAACTGTTTGCAGCAGTGCAGGTATGATTGGAGTATGCAGATATGAACAAACAGGTGTGAATAACTGCTGAAATAAATATACTGAATCAGTCTGATATTAGTAAAACACTGTTCACAAGTAGAATTAAAATGGATGAGTGAGAAAAGGCATAGCAGATTAGAGGAAGGAAATTTCATTCAGAAAGTTAAGATAACAATTGGTCAATGTTTAGAAGACTGTAGAGGACAAAAGGCAGGACAGGTGTGGAAAGTGGTAAATATAGGTGAACTGAGGAAGAATAATGGGAAATGTAAAGAAAGTACTGCATAAGGAAGAATCGGTAGAGTTAGGACTGAAATTATATAAATTTATTTATTTATTTATTTATTTTTATTTATTTAAATTTGTTGACCGGGAGTGTCTGACTGGACGTAGGTCCATTTTCAGCGGAGGCCCGGGGAGAAAAGCTCCACAGTAAAATAAACAGACAGTAGTTACATTGGATTACATAGCGATTAACAATTTAACATAGCAATTACTTACAACATATTTATAGATGAAGAACATAGTACATCAGTAGACAACTAGAATCTTTATCTGTGAAGTACATAACAGACATTAACAAATGTTACAATGAGAAGTTCCTGCTGTATAATAAGTACTAGGCTTATGAGCATCTGAGCTTGCTATAATCAAGGTGGTTAGTGGAATGGAAAGAAAGGTAGTGGTTGGATGGGGTGGATGATATTAGAGTGAGAGTTGCAAGGGCATAGCCAGCATGTTTTTAGGTGCGCTTTTAGTAAAGTTTTGAAGTGGGTGCATGATGGTACGGAGGTAATTGTGGGTGGGAGTGAGTTCCATAATTTGGCTATGGCGCAACAGAATAGTGCTTCACCAGCAGAGTTATTGGCTTTAGTGATCTGCAAGTGATTTTTGTTTCTGGATCTTAGTGGTCTGGTGGTGCAATAGGATTGGAGTAGATTTTGGTGGGATGGGACATTTAGTGGATGGTTTACTAGTTTGTGGGCGAGTGAGAGTTGATACCACTGAAGGAGGTGAGGGAGTTCAAGCCAGCCCAGTTAAGCAAGTGAGAGACAGTGGTGACTATGGTAGGATGCCCCTGTGGCAAATTTGGTGATTTTGTTGTAGCAGGTCTCTAGCTTGTTTAGATCACATTGCCTTAGGTTGGTATATATTGGAGAGGCATAAAGTAGGGTGGAGATAAGGTGAGAATTTGCTATTGAGATCTTTGCTGCTTTGGTGAGAAATTGCTTATTTCTGTATAACACTCCTAGTTTTTTGTGGACTTTTTTATGGTCATGGATATGTGAATGTCAAATTTTAGTTTATTGCCTATTTCCACTCCTAGCAATTTGGTGTGTTCAGTTGGGTATATAGTGGTGTTGTCTTTTGCTGTGATGTTAAAGTGAGAGTTGTTTTGAGTATGTTTGGTGGGTTGGAAGAAGAGTAGTTTAGTTTTGTTTGGGTTGAGTATTAATTGGGCATCGGATAACCATGTTTCAACAGAGGAAACGGCTTCCTGTGTGACTTTTTGCAGTTTAGGTAGGGACTGGGCTGAGCAGATGATGGTCGAGTCATCTGCGTATTGTATGAGTGTGCCATGTTTGGTGGCAGAGGCTAGATTATTGGTGTAAACAGAGAAGAGAAGGGGTCCAAGGATGGATCCTTGGGGAACCCCTATGGAGACAGGTAGTTGGGGAGATATGTCATTCTGCCATACAACGGATTGTTGGCGGTCAGACAGGTAACTCTGAAACCAATTGGTGACTGATTGTGAGAAGGATAGGTTATTGAGGACAGAGATAAGTTATTTGTGTGGGACCATGTCAAATGCTTTAGATAGGTCTAGGAAAGTAGCAGAGGAGAGATAGCCATTGTTTTTATGCTGAAGGATAGTGTTAGTAAAGGAGAGTAAGGCAGTGGTGGTGCTATGGTTTGGTCGGAAACCATGCTGAGTACTGGAAAGGAGGTTGTTAGTAAGGAGTTAGTCTGAGACCTGAGAGTGTATGCATCTCTCTAGTATTTTGGAGAGTGGAGAGAGAATAGCTATGTGGCGGTAATTGGTTAGTTCTGCGGAGGGTCCGCCTTTGTGGAGGGGAATTATATGTGATACTTTCCACAGTGTGGGAACGTAACTTTCTGACAAAGATCGGTTAATCAAGATGGATACTGGGTAGGCCAGACCATCAGCTGCAATTTGTAGGTATTCACTTGGGAGGTTGTCTGCTGCTAATTTGGTGGGTTTAAGTTTAGTTAAGAGTTTTTTTATGTTGGAGGTAGGTACAGGAGAAAAAGAGAAGGCAGTGGTGAGATTACTAGTTGAAGGTGTGGGTTGGAGGGGAGGGGGTTGTGTTGTTTAGCTAGTGATAGTATGGTTTGGGTGAAGTGTGTGTTGAATGAGGTAGCAATATTTTCTGAGGAGTGAAGGATATTAGGAGGAGGGGTACTGACTTTATCTGAGTGGTGGATGGAGTTTATGGAGGACCAGAATTGTTTGGGGCTGTGTTGTGAGGAGTCTAGGGCAGACTGGTAGTATTGGAATTTGTCCTGTTTTATTAGCTTTTTGACTCTATTGCGTAGTTCTAGGAATTTCTGTCTAGTTGAGTGGGTTTTGGTTTTGCGCCAGTGCTCCCAGGCTTTAACCCTGTTTTTCATTTCTGACTTAGTGGTTTTCTGTAGCCATGGGGAGGGTTGTGCTTTGGTTCTGGAAAATCTCATGGGGGCATGGTAATTAAGGATGTTCAGGAAGGTAGTATTAAAAAATTCAACTTCGTCATCTAGACTGAGGTACTTTAGAGGATGCCAGGTACATTCTTTGAGGGATGAGATGAATGTGAGTGAAATACAGAACAAGTTAAGCATGCTAGCAGGAATAAGAAGCATGTGTAAAGCCTGGCTTATAGGGCAATCTCTGACCCAGCCCTCATAGAAATGCTACACATTCGTAAATGAAACTGCAGTTGGTTCACTCACTCCAGGGATCTAACCTAGTCTCTGGCATGAACAGGTCATGCTGGAGAGATAGATACACCCCCCCAGAGACTGCCACTTCTCTGGAACAAGCTTCCAATGCATGTGAAACAGATCCCCTCCCTGACTTAACCTAGATCAATGGATGGGTGACTACAGATTAATTCCTGAGGTGGTGCCCATGGTCCTCCTGGACAAAGGAAATCAGTATTAACTACCATAGACATTTACCTCTGTGAACTTTGCTCACCTAACCACCAACAATTAGGGCAACTCCGGATAAATATGGCTAGGCATATAAGGGCTGTAGGGCCATTAGCCTAGTAATCTCCTATGAGCCTAAAGTGAACAGATATCTGAGACCGATGGGAAAATAATATTAGCAAATTGTGCAATACTGTTAACGCATTTGCAAGTCCAGTTATGATTAAGGTGAGATTCCATGGCTGATTTAGTTCAGTTATTCTTTAGACCTTCCTGATTTCTCTGGTGAAAAGCTTAGCCATGGCCACTAAGTACAGACAGTCAGTTTCACTATGAATCATCAAGGCCAAACTCAGTGAAGATCCCAGCAGCCAAATGCAACACATGTAAGGCATTGAGCATAGGCTGTAGATGAACCTATCATGGAAAAAGATAATCTTTCTAATGAGGCCTCACCCTCCCTTAGAACTGAACTGTTGAGGAGACCATCAATACACCTTCCATGCAATTATAGGCCATACGTAGTAGTATAAAAGCCTCTGTGGCTGCATTGTTGAGTCAATGGAAAATATTGTGCTAGTTTTCACAGTTAAGGGGAACTTTGTCTGTATAGAGGGCTCAGGATGCCATACTGCTACATATCAGTCAGGCAAGTATGGCAAATGGCTCTCACATGAACTTGAGTTACAAGATTGCTCAGCTAAGGTATTCTGGCCCAATAGTGGTGCATATCACATACTGTATGCATATGAAGGTGCTTTGCTGCTTTTTCTGTGGTAGCTAGTTCTGGACACCACTTTTTGGGTCATGGTGGTTTATTGTTAGTTCCCCTTCACTTGTGCACTGGGTGCATTGGTGATTGGGGAGCACTGTAATTGTGTTAGGGCAGTGTGTCCTTTGCTTGGTGGCTGGAATTATGTGGTGTTTACCTGGAAACAATATTGTGTTGTTATTTAGATAATATTTTACAAGTATAATGGTGCACTGTGTCATGCTACACTGACATTGTAGTATCACCTGGGGAGGGGCATATATTTGTTAGATGGTATACAGTGGCTGTCATGCATTACAATACTGCATATGCTGTGCTTCCTTGTCAGTGAGTCTGGAGGCATTTTATGTTAGTGTGTTGATGTTTACCATGGTCTAGTACTGTGGGCTCCTTATAACAGATACCTTTGTTCTGGTACAAGAGTTTGTGTGTGTGTGTGTGTGTGTGTGTGTGTGTGTGTGTGTGTGTGTGTGTGTGTGTGTGTGTGTGTGTGTGTGTGTGTGTAGCTTCCATTGTTTACAGGTAGCTATAATGAGTTTGTGTATGAGTGAGGAAATACATTCCTTTCCATGGTGTTCCATCTATGTATGCTTGTCCATGTTGATTCTGAGTCCCACTGTACTTATCCCAGACAGTTTGTTCTTGTGTGCACATTTAGTTCCCTCATGTGCTGCGAACAGTAGCCCTCCGTTTTTGTTATCTGCTTTTTGCATTATTGCCACTGTATGAGTGCCTGATATGCCTATAAACTGTGGCCCAGCATAACTAGTTATTGTAACAGGCTTACTTTTCTTTATTTGCATAACATATACTGTACATTTTCTCTGCACAGCAGTTGTGTCAACACATTCCCATCTGCAGTATGATATATCAGGTGCTTTGTTGGTTATTGTGTGTGCTGTTTACTAGCCAGATTCAGTTTTAAAAGGATAGCTGGTCTGTGCATTTGGCAAACTGGGGACAGGTTTCCACTTTTCAATGTGTTTTCCAATGGCTAAGATATATCTGTATGCTGCCTGCATCATTCCACGCATGCACTGTGAACACTTTCATCCTTTTTTTCTACTGATATCGTTTAATGGCCCTTGTCTTCCAATTGTGCACTTAAGCACTTGCAACTCAACATTCGGTTCAGTCAGTTCTATGTGCAGACAGCAGTGATTGGAAAGATCCAAAAATATAGGACCTAAAGTATATTTTCTTTATGCTTAGTGATACTCTGTGAAAACCAAGATGGAAGTCTCTGTGCTGTGCTGAGTGAGGGGAAGTAGTTCTTATTTTCATGAAGAAGATAACGGATATAATGTGGCAGTATTTTTGGAAAGCAGTAAGAGAAGGACCATGGTTGGCTAACTTTTTTGAATTACCTGACACATACCAATGGTTTCTACAGTTTAGGCACATAGGATTCAGTGACAGAACAGCTAATCAACATGGAGACAGTGTACAAGTGGCTTCAGCAGGGAGTCTGAGGCAGTCTATAAGAAGAGTGCCATTTTCTAATGATATTAATTTAAATTTGGTTAGTAGCCTTCACCCTAGTGCTACATAGACTGTAGAGAGATAAGAACATGGACACTTATTATGGGAATGACTGCTTTGGTATATTATCAGGCTAGCAGGGCATTATTGATCATGCCTGATGAAAACTCGGAAACTTAATATGGTGGCACTGTGTTGGTGCATTTGTAGACTAGAAGGGCATTATTGCCCATGACTGAAATATTTGTATGTATGTGCATGTGTGTTTGTGTGTTTGTGTGTCTGTGTGTGTGTGTGTGTGTGTGTGTGTGTGTGTGTGTGTGTGTGTGTGTGTGTGTGTGTGTGTATATATATATATATATATATATATATATATACACACACACACACATATACATATATACATATACATACATATGTATATATATATATATATATATATATATATATATATATATATATATATATATATATATATCTCTATATATATATATACATATATATATATATATATATATATATATAAATATAGATATATAAAATAAGATCGAAGACCCATATCATCCACTTTCATAAGATCGAGACCAAACGAACGAAGCTCCAGATAACCAAAAGATTAAAACCACGGAACCCAGAACATCAAACTCTACAAGTAAAGGCACAGTTCTACAATTAAAGACTGCCAACAGTAAATAACCAGTTTTGCAGGAGGAAAGCCCCGGCACCCCCATATTGGTGGTTGTGCCTCCTACAACCCCCCTAAATTATATATACCAACTCCAAGATCACACTACATTGAGAAAATAATACATTTCTCGATCCTAACTGTACCGTGATCTCCAATTCAAACCATGATAATTTGATTAAAGAATATAGTACATGTCCAGAATAGATGTTTACTGAGTTGTCATTATATTAAAAATAAAAATCATATACATTTTTTCTGGATAGAGAATTTTTTTTGTAACTGGAATTATGACTATCTCCCCCTTTAAACTGATAGACTGTAAATTACATTGCGCAAAGATAACACTGCATATGTGTATTTATACCTGGGATTATTAACTAAGTGCTTTCTTTAGCTGAGAATCATGGTATACTAGTCTAAAAATACTTTCAGAAATATGGTCCTATATAGCACGATATTACTAGCAGGCCATTTTTAACATTAAATTTACAATTAATATGTACATTTCACACTTGTGTCAGGCTGGCCAACTCACTGTTTATCTAAATCACATTATTAATATATTCTTATGAAATGAAACCTAAAAAATAATATTCAATAACACTTCTTTCTTAGAGAATGTGATATGTTCTTGTAATTTTAAATGTTATAGCAACATACAAATATTTTACTTGTTCTAAAAGGCATCCATATATTTCAGATTATGCTATCTACATTTCCTAATTATTATTAGGTCACAGAATCTACTGTATAAGGGTAACCCTTCTGATGGCTTGTCCTGAAAGTTTCATAGGAATATTTGTAGTTGTAAATAGATAAAGCCATTTGGAGTTGAGATCACATTCAAGCAAGAATGGTCTTTTGAAATTAACAAAATGCAATATTTGGAAGGAAGACAGCTGAAAACAAAAATGTAACTGAGTTCTCTTCAGTTTATATGCACATGGAGTATTCATGTACAAGTATAATAAGAGGTTCATAGTTTCGTAAAACTATGATGATATCATTATTGCAACATTTTGTAGTGCAAGGAATATAGCCTTGAAACAGCTAGAAGTCATCTCCATTCCCACAACTAAATCATGCTTCTACAGACTTTGGCTTATATAAATGTGAACTAGCCTATAGCAAATCTGGGCTAATTTGTGATAAGTTTTCTAAATTTCTCCAACATGTCCACATGTTTATTTGCTTCTGAATATCACTAAGGATGCTAAGGAAATTAAAGTTATCAAATATGTTTGATGTATCTGAGTAAAATACAGATTTATTTATAAGCTATTGCTGTATACCTACTTTTAAGTCATTTTGATCAAATAGTGCTTCTAACACTCTTTTTACTAAGCTGTAAACAAACACTGCGAGACTCACCACGAAACATGTAGAATATTCATTCAAAAGTCATGATGATTTATATGAGTATTTTTATAATAATACTAATAGGAAATATAAATACTTTAACATGACTAAGAAAGAGAAAGAATCTTTGGATTTTTTATCCAGAACCAGTGCTTTGACTATTAGACCAGCGGATAAAGGGGGAGGGATTGTGCTTTTTGACACTAAGGATTATGTTGCCAGTATGCATACTATGCTTAATGATACCAAAACTTATGTACCTATTACCTTGGAAAAGGTAAAAGGCATCCATAATATTGTTGAAGAATCTTTGTTCGACATGCTTATGTGCCAGCAAATTACTAAAGGTTTATATACCTTCTTTCATAAAGATTTTGTACGGATTCCTCTGATTAAAGGGCTTCCAAAAATGCATAAAGGCCTGACCCCACCACCTATGAGGCCCATTGTATCAGGTGATGGTTGGGCGACAGAAAATATTTCTGTTTATCTAGAAAAAGTTCTGCGCCCAATTGTAGATAAGGTACCACATATTTTGAAAGACACGTACCATTTGCTTGACTCACTTGAGCAGTTAGAGGTCAGCTTAGAGAGAGGTGTTTATATGTTAATCACCCTTGACGTAAAGAATTTATTTACATCTATTCCCAATGAAGTGGGAGTTCAGGCGATCAGAGAACTCATGTTGACCGATACTGATTTTAGCAATGACAGACAGATTCTTGTCTGTCAGTTGCTAGAGTTGGTTCTGTCATACAATGTGTTCTCATTTGGGACTCAGCTATACCATCAGAAGTGGGGAGTAGCGATGGGCACTTCGTGTGCCAACACGTATGCTAACCTGGTGGTTTATCACTGGGAGAAAGAACATTTGTTTCCTCATGAGAAGTATAGGAAGATTATCGCCTTACAAGCGGTTTGTAGACGATATACTTATTGTATGGGAAGGAACTAGGGTTGAGTTTGAAAGTTTCCTTGATCATCTAGAAACCACCAGTAACTTTCTGAGTTTCACAATGGAAGCCTCCCACACTGAGATTACTTTTTAGATGTAAATTTAAGTATTCAAGCTGGTAAGTTAGTTTCCACATTATACAGGAAACCTTGTTGGAAAAACACGCTCCTGAGTTTTGACAGCATGCATCCCAGGCATGTCTTCCCTGGAATTGTCAGGAGTCAATTCATTAGAATTGACAGGATGTGCAAGGATGAAGCCACTAGAATAGAACAAATTGATCTCATGGAAGAATTATTTGTGGAAAGGGGGTATGAGAGAAAAATGGTCAGGGAAATAAGGCTAGATGTTTTTCATCAGTTGCAAGAAAGTCTACCTTTAAATAGGGAGAGATCTAAGACCACCTATACTAGCCATATACCTAGTGATAGAGTCAGGTTAACCATCACTTATACTAATGACTATATAGCCATAAGGAATATCATACAGAATAACTGGAGAGTATTAATAGTAGACCAGAACATCTTACAATTAGTAGGTGATAAACCAAGTTTTGCTTATCGCAATCATAAGAATCTGAAGAGATTATTATGTGATAGCTTTAAATCTGAAAAAGTGATGGATTCAGGTGGAGTGAGGGTACAAGGCACTTACCCATGTACACATTGTAATATATGTAAGTACATAAGTAAAAATCAAGTGTTTATCCACCCTACATTCCATTATACATTTGCACCGAGGTTCCATGCCACCTGTGAAACAGAAAATTTGATATATCTTGCCACTTGTGATATATGCCCAGCATTTTATGTAGGGTTAACCAAGAGACAACTTAAGAAGAGGGTGTATAATCACATACATGATATCCGACAGAAGAAGGATCAGAATGCTTTAGCTAAGCATATTATAGCTTTTCAAAATCATACCTTCAGTTTTAGAGTTCTTCAGATAGTGGCAAAGAGTGAGAGCGGAGGGGACCATGTGAATACCTTAGAGAAGGTCGAACTAGAGTGGATTTTTAAATTAAGAGCACATATACCCCCTGGTCTGAATCTATATGTTTCACTTAAACTGATATTAAGATCTAGAAAGTGAATATTTTAGTTAGGTTTATAGTTCAGATGAAATGGCTATTTATATAAGTACACTGTCAATACTTGCATATACTTATGGATGTTTATATGTACATAAAATTGTTTATTTATAGTTTATTTACTTATTTATTATATTATATTAAGTATTTGAATAGACTGTATATTAGGTTGTTATAGTAAAGAATAGTATATTAGATTTTGTGTCATATGTATCACATTTTATTAAGCAAAGAATGTGTTTCGTATATTAAATACAGGGGTTGATTGATGTTGGTTGATTTAATACAAAATAGACAAGTAGAGTTTTATGATTCTTTTCATTTCATTATTTTTATGATTGTTTACATTATACGTATTAGGAGATGTTAGAGTATTTAATAGGTAACAGAATTTATTTTTATTTCTATTCTTAAGTAGCTTTATATAGATTATGTCTTAGTTATGGATTAGCTGTTTTTACAGGCTTTATATTTGAGCCTATATTTTAGTTTATAATTCAGTTTATATATATCAAATTTTATGGTTTAAGTGTTGTTCTCTGTATATGTCTTTAAAGCAGTACTAAGATAGATAAAGCGCCACTTATATTGATTAATTGATAAATTGTTTAATTGGTCTTATTCAGTTGTATTTAAATGAATGGATTTCACTCTAAAATTGATCTGAAGAAGCGTACGTTGCAGTACGCGAAAGCGCTTATCCTGCATTCCTGTATTTTATCTTAATAATCTTCTTGGTTGGAAATTATTGCTCATGATTTTTGAATGAATATTCTACATGTTTCGTGGTGAGTCTCGCAGTGTTTGTTTACAGCTTTCAACGTTTTTTCACTTGGAGACTCTCTGTGTGCTGCGGTATCTGTTTTGTAACTCTTTTTACTAAGTATTTGAAAAAAATATCGATTTTCTGGTTGCAATAAACACTTTCTACTATATCAAACTCTATTAAAAATAAAAAAAATGTATTTTGTCAAAACTGTAATAAACCTATATTTTCAAAGTATTGCAATGAGTTTCAAAATGTATTTTATATTCTGGCAATCACCTTAAAATTGTACCATAGGTTAATTTTTGTTAGTATATACTTTATTTTTCTCATGATTGACATTTATATCATAGTTCAACATTAGAATGTGGAAGACCCCCTCCCAGATATGATTGTAATGATGAAGAAACAGATCTGAAAGAAGAGAGTTTACTGGAAATTCTTTGTGCATGCATGTTTGAACACAGCAGATATTCTCTGCCTAAGGGGACTGTTTACTGTACCATCCCTCATAACTTGCATTTGAACAGAAGTCTATGCAAAGAATATTAGTTCTTTCTTAATGTTTGTGGCCAAACAGTACCCAGGACAGATAACTGTTCCTATACCACAGTGAACAAAAGTTGAGCATTTTAATCCTGCATAATATACCTGTTTATGTTGTAGTGTTTATAATTTAGCCATTTTGTAGGACGGGCATCCTATGCAACAGAACACTCACTGGGGGAGGGGGTACAGAGCTGCAGTCAGAGCAGGACTCAATGACACTTTATTTACTGAGGCACTAGAACCCTTTGAAAAACTCTAAGAAACTTTAATTGTTTGCTCTGTCAGATAAGTTCAGGGGACAAAAAATGGTCAGGAGAAGAAAGTATCTCTGAATACTTCACAATAGCTTTTCTTTCTGACTAAAGTTTATTCAAAAACTAACTTGAAAATCCCTGAGCTGAAGTATCAAGTGTGGGTTTTAACACAAAGAAAATGGAT
The DNA here is from genome assembly GCF_019279795.1 of Protopterus annectens. Classification (NCBI taxonomy): domain Eukaryota; kingdom Metazoa; phylum Chordata; order Ceratodontiformes; family Protopteridae; genus Protopterus; species Protopterus annectens. The sequence goes on along the minus strand of NC_056737.1, from coordinate 807,888,614 downwards.
GAAGATTACCAAATACAATGTTGTTAACTGTTTAGAGATAAACCGAACCTGTTGAAAACATCAGAGGGCTGTCATTGTAGGATGACAAAGTTTTGCCAGCAGGAGATTAATCCAGTTAATTCTTGCAACTTTCCCATTACGTTTACATACATACAGGTGACTTGTAACTTTGGCCATTTGGAAAAAGAAGCAAGTGAAGAAGTGTGAAAATGAAAACAACGAAACCTGGAGATTTTTGAAAAATATAAAAAAGAAACAAGGACATTGAAAAGAGAGAGATCTGATATGGTGTAATATTTATACAAATGAGAAATTCAAGCTAATCAATACAAAAAAAGCAGCTCCAAAGATATTTGAAGAAAATATAGGCAAAAGTACCCAGATATGAATAACTTCACAGTACAAAAATAAGATTGTAAAGGGGGAATGCAGAACAGAAGATTAGTAAAGTAGAAGCTAAACAAATAGAAGCTAAAGTTTTGGAATACCTGCAAAGTGGAGAATTTCATATAGAAGGTCTAACATGGGTTATGTCACAGCATGATGAAACGATGGGTCCTCAAAGTAAAGAGAAATAAGTGGAGCAGGAGACATCTGAAGAAAAAATATGGACATGGGAAAGAAAAACAAATTTAATATGGTATAATATTTATGCAAAGCAGAAAGCAATCAATACAATCAATCAATACAAAAAAGCAACACCTAAGATATTTAAAGAGACGTACAGGCAAAGGCATCTGGATATGGAAAACTTTACAATGCAAAAAATAAGAAAACAAAGGGGGAAAGTAGAAAAAAGGATTAGTAATGGAGAAGTTAAAGAAACAGAAACTGAAGTTATGAATTACCTGTGAAGTATAGGATTTAGCACAGAAAATCCAACTCTGGTAACTTCACAGCATGATGAAATAGTGAGTCCCCAAAATAAGAAAAACAGGTTGAATGGGATCAGTTGCCACATGAAGATAATCTGGAGCCTTCAGTAAGAAACAAGTAAAAAAAGTTTGGTTGGAGTTGCACAGGAAACAGTGGCAACTCTGACACAGTCAATGTTGTGGAGTTATAGGCCAGTGAGCTCCCATATGATAAGAACAACAGGTGACACAGGATGCAGCTGAAGAGAATTATGTCACAGGAAGATGTTCCAGAACTTTCTGTAGAATGCCCACAGTAAACAGAGAACAAAGAATGTGACTCAGTTAAGAAGAAAATGATCTAAGGAAAGAGTTGCTTCATTTAATAGAGATGGCTAGACATGTTAAGATTGATTAAATAAATAGATTACAGGAAGTCAATAACACCCAAAATGTTAAAAGTCTGATAAAACAAATGAACACAGTCATCAAGACTATTAAAAGAAATTCATGTGACATAACAGAGATAAATAGGATATATTACTGTGCAGCTAAATTAGTCAGAAATAAAGTCTTATTAAGACAAGAGATGTCAGTTTTAGAAGAATGTAGAAGAGAGAATAGATCAACAAAAAATAAGTCGAAAAATAGACATGATAAAAGCAATATGCAGTATTAGAACAGACCAGGATTTATCATACTGCAACTAATAAACTAAAGATATCAGCACAGGCATAGAAACGTAGAAGATATGCAGATAAGTATAAAGGAAAAGTACAAAATAAGCAATTCATTGATGACCCAAAAAAGTTGTATACAGAATTGGGGAAACAAAGCAAAAGAAATAGAAACACCCCCCAAAAAAAATAAATAAACAAATAAATAAAAATCGAAATAGACTCATTTTGAAGAATTATCTATGAAGACCCTGTGGAACATAATAAATATGCTGAGTGGATAGAAGAAGTAAAATGAAGAGTAAGAAGTTCAAATGTACAAGATATGAAATGTGATAAAGTAATGGTCAGAGAAACTGAAACAAAATTAAGAAAAGCTTCTAAATGGAAAACCCCAGATCCAGATGCAGTACCTAACTTCTGGCTAAAAGTATTAACATCTTTACAAAAAGATTTAACCTTAAGTAAGAACTACTTTTATACATATCCCAAACAGACACCAAATCATGTAACTTCATATGAATTGCAGAAGGAGTCAGTTCTGGGCATGTTGCAGGTGCTGTGAAGAGCACTTTTGGCTAACATTAAAGACTGAAACAATACTAATTTCACAACTTTAATCATACTTTGACTAATGATGGGATCCATTCCTGCCATGGTATTAGAAACCCAAAAGACTTGAAGAAATTAAACCATGAGCTGTCATACTAGAACATTGTAAATAACAGCATTGTAAAATTTTTGGGGCAGGTTTAAAATGTATTGTCATATTTATGAGTAAATAATGTAAAGCTGTCATTAGCAGCAGATACTATAATAGCAAAACAACTAGAACCACGATGCACAAATACAGTAGAACAATAACTCCCTCTGACCTAGATGCCATACTTTTCTTTATAAGTTCCACAACATAGAATTATTTCCTCACTACTGTACACACTTGATGATCAAAGGCTAGATTACTGTCGATGTGTGAAGTCCCTGACTACTGGGTTGAATCTTTGGAGTGGTTTGTCAGTATAATAGTTACCAGGGTGGATGACTTCCCAAAGGATACTATTATGCATTTCTTGACATTTAGCTTTAGAACATAGCTCTGACACAAGTTATGTGTCTGTATTAGCCCTTCCTGGAGAACATTAGTCTTGGTGAGGGATTTTATGACTGTTCTTAATCTGCTATCATCTTCAAATTTAGTCAGCCAGAGGGCCTTGACATTGGCCTTAATTTCAGAAAAGTAAATGCCAAAAAGGAGCAGTCCCAGGACCGATCCCTGAGGGAATCAGCCTGTGACTGGCCTCTTTGTAGAGGTAGACTTCCTGGGTCCTGTGAGCCAGATGGCTCTCTACCGGGTGACATAAGGGTTTATACCTAATTTCTTAAGTTTGTCAGCAATACCCCAGTACAGTATTGTGTCAAATGCAGCCAAGTCAAGATAGGCAGTGTGAACCATTTTGCCCTCATTCATTACTTTGGTGACTTTCTCAAAGAAGTCCACTAGAATTTTTATGTTTTAAATCTGCTATATTGATCCTATTGTTATGTTATGTGTCAAATTGCTTATATTTGTAGCATTTAAATATTCAGAAAATTGATATTATAACAGCTAACACCTGGTCCTTAAGTGGTATTTTGTCCATGAGCTCACTCAAATGTTATACTCTGGATACAAACTTCAACATCTTCCCACCATGAAAAATCATGAGAGAAAGATGAGAAACTATGGAGAACAATATGACCATATGCATTATCCCACCCTCCATCTTTGTATGATTGAGATTTGGGTGGACTGACACCATCCATTTAAGAATGTAGTCTAAGCAGTCTTCAAGTGATACTACATAATTATAATGGAAGGAGAGGTAGAAATGATGATCATCAGAATACCAATAGTACATTCAGGGAGGATAAGATCAAACTAAATAACTCAGGATCTGTCCTGCAACACGATAATCATACAGTTGTGATCAATTTTGTGATGTCACCATAGTTAGTATATAAAATTCAGTCCAAGCATGCTCAGCAAGCATCCACCCTGGTTCAGTAATGCACTTCTTGGAGGTTGTGTGGAGGAGCTAAACTTAATTCAAGCAATCACGCTAGTAAAAAATGAGTACCCTCAAGTTCTGAAGTGGAAGGTCCTTTCTAATTTATTAGGCAATCTGGACAGAATTGCTGGTCAGATAAAACCCAGTTATCCATGTGGATAAGAAGTTCACATTCTTACATGAGAATTTTGAATAGTAGGTCAAATAATGGTCATCCATCTTAAGTTTGTCCACCAAAAGATGCATTCTCATCTACCTGAAAGGTCCTTTCTAATTTATTAGGCAATCTGGACAGAATTGCTGGTCAGATAAAACCCAGTTATCTACGTGGATAAGAAGTTCACATTCTTACATGAGAATTTTGAATAGTAGGTCAAATAATGGTCATCCATCTTAAGTTTGTCTACCAAAAGATGCATTCTCATCTACCTGCATTCCAACTTTCACCCACATTTTCTGAGCTTAGCAAGCTCTCAAACATAGCATAGTTCATAAGTCCCATTTGGCAAAGGTGTACCTGGACATTGGCAAGTTGACTGAGAATAACAGTTACAGCCTTATTATAGCCTCCAGCGGGTGCTCAATATCATCTGTACTGCACTGCAAGAGGAAATGGCACTATAAGAGAATCATGTTATTTTTGTTAAGATACACAAAGCCATAAATTGGGCCAGCTCACTGTCAAGTCACCAAATTAGGTAGTGATCTGACCAGGAAAGTGGTTCCTCCTTCAGATATGAAGTGACCAATGCAGCTGGAAGATTAAGTCCTTCAAATGTTTTCTTAAATCAATGACATTCATAACAACCTTCTTAAAACCAAGTCCACTCATGAATGAGGCAAATTCTCTAATAAAGTCAATGGAGTTACAATAAGCCAGATGATAAAATCAATGTAAAATAACTAATGTAGATGACTCAACACAAAATCAACAGGAAAATTTACAAACCCTTGCAGAGTTCCCATCAAATTACCTAGTGGATGGGATATAAGATGTTAACTGGAATTTGCTACTGTATTGAGGACTTATTCAAAGAGTTGGTAGGCTGACTAAGTACTTAAGATATACCATACCTGTGCCTAAAAGATATGACTGCACCCCTTATAAATACTGCTGCACCTCCTTTATTGAATAAGAAAAAGTTAAGCTAATAAGTCAGCAGCCAGATGGAGGTCAATGCTTTTTTGAAGCCTTGGGAAGAGGATACAGGTATTTCAGAGTACTCTAGTTTACAATTAATTTATAAAGCTTACAAAAGGATATGTGTGAAGGCACAGGCATATAACCCCACATGATGCCACCAAAAACATGTGAAAGTGTTGCCTAGAAGTAACACTGCTGCCAAAAAAGTGATAGGTCAGTAATAGAGGCCAAGGTCATTTGATCTGTACCACTGTCTCTAATATGTAAGTAAATAAATAAATATCATTTGTCTGCTATAAAAGTATAGAAAATTAACACTTGCCTTGGGCTATGACCCACACCAGCCACACTAAAATGACACTCACAATGAACAGCTGTACAACAAAGTTATAAGCACTGGCTTCACAGGATCTCACCTCCTTACAGTACTAGCCTGTCAACAGGCTCTGTACCTATGCTAAACCTACGAGTTAGTTAACTATGTTTCAAAAGAAGACAGAGATTATTGGGTTATTTTTTGTAGTTCAAGGTTTTTTGCTGTACAAATGAATGTCAAGTCCTCTTCATATTGTATAATGGTAGCATGTGTGCTGACTGAATGTAGGTCATTAATGGAAATATTAAAAAGTAGTGGCCCCATGATATGTCCTTGAGGAACTCCTACTGAGATTGAGAGAAATTATGAAAATGTGTTTTGCCATTTAACTGCCTGGGATCTATTGGAGAGAAATCTGGTGAACCAGCTGATTGAGTGGGAGTCTACACCTAGGGAGGGTAGTTTTTGAATAAGTTTTACATAACAGATAGTGTACAATGCTTTAGAGAGATCTAGAAAGATGGCTGATGTTGCCTTACCTAGGCTTCTGTTGTGGTTAATATTAGTAATTAGAACTGTTGTGGTGCTGTAATAAGTCCTAAAACCATGCTAAGAGACTAATGAGTCCTAAAACCATGCTGAGAGACATATTTGAGGAGGTGGAATGGTATACATTTTTCTAGTATTTTTGCAAGGGGAGATAGTATAGCTGTTGGGTGTAAGTTAGAGAAAGCTGAAGCTGTACCCACTTTGTGGAGAGGGAGGATATAAGATTTTTTTCCAGATTTCTGGAACATAATGTTTTCTGATTGACTAGTTACCTGATTGACTATTAGGATGGATGCAGGGTATGCTAAAGCTTCAGAGGTTTGTTTAATATGCTGAGGTGATAGATTGTCTTGAAAGAAGGTGGCAATTTTTAATTGAAGGAAATGTTTCTTGATAGTGGATATGGGGATAGGTTGGAAGGTAAAGGTGATTGCGTGAGTTTTGTTAATTCGGGTAGAGGAAGTGAAGCTGGGGTGGGATTGGAAATTATCTCATGTTTACTAACAACCAGCTAATTCTCAAACAAACTGATAAGGTATGTGAGAGATGTATTTACATAATGTCACTAGAGGCAAAACTCTGACACAATGCCAATCAGGTTGTCAGTAGTACACACCTTGCACCCATCACATGCAGTTCAAAGCAAACATCTAGACTCACATGTCCTCTGCATTTGATCAAACATACGTTTGTTCAACAAACGCATGGCTGTGATTTAATTTCGACAGTACGGATGGCTGAATGGTAAATATGTCAACTGTACGGAATGTCAATACAGTTAAGTGTGGTTGAGCAGGTGAGAACATGTGTGTTTGTGTGTGTGTGTGTGTGTGTGTGTGTGTGTGTGTGTGTGTGTGTGTGTGTGTGTGTGTGTGTGTGTGTGTGTGTGTGTGTGAGAGAGAGAGAGTTAAGGTCAGGGTAGGGGATAAGTGAAGGATGGGTGTTGTGAGTTTGTGTATTTTAGGGTAAGGGGTAGGTTTGGAGAATAGATGTAGTGTTGTTTGTGTGCATTTGTGAATGTTTGTGCATCTGAGTCTGTCTTGTGTAGTGGCTTTGCCCCCCTGCACCACCTTAGTAATGGGTGCTAACTCTAACCGTATCACTGTCCCTTCCACCATTCCTAACCCTACACCTTACCATCATTACAACACTGCCACTATTCAGACAAATTTGAGGATAGTGTTACAGGGGATTTTAGTTTTAATATCAGGAGAGGAAATATTTTTCCTCTCTCAATATTATTGTGTTCATTTTTTTTTTCGGTATTGTGGATAACCAATTTTATTTTGTCAGTGTTATGCACTCGACATTATGGCGGTTCAGCTATACACAGTACACCTAGAACCACATATTCTGAGGCCCTTAAGTGTAACCTTCCTAAACCCAAAAGACATCCGAGAAGAAGTAAACATAACAAATACTCTCAGCAGCACCGAATGTACTCTTTTAAAACACCACCTATATTGACATATACAACCACATCTCTAGAGACTCTACTTCTAAGCCCATAAGGCAAGCCATCACACAATCCAACATTCTGGTCATTGGAAACTCCATTGTGAGACACACTGATGTGCCTCTCACCAGGCTGACTAAGGAGAAAGTCATGGTCAGTTGCTTATCAGGGCCCAGGAACTGCCACATTACGTATGTACTCAGATCACTGGACCTCAAATACCAGTATGGCTCAGTCATAATCCATGTGGGTGTAAATGAAAACAAGCAAAAGTTCGCTCTGGAGAACCAAATAAGGGTACAGACCAAGTACCAAGAAGTTGTTTTGAATAACAAAAAGAATTTTATTGTACAAATACCCAATAATGGATTACACGGGTGATTCAGGTAACATCAAAGAAGTAATTACTAGAGAATGGGAAAAAAACGATCCAAGAAGAACAGTCAAAAGATGAGAGAGATTTGTTGAAATGTTACAGGACCTCCGACCATTTCAGGTTCATGAAACCTGATAAGGGTAGGGGGATGGTGGTAATGTTCAAAACTGATTATGTTTCTAGAATGTTCGAGATTTTGAACAATGAATTTACCTACAAAAGGGTTTCTTCCAATTAGATCTACAGAGCATATCTTAAAATGTACTTGTTTTTGCAGGATGCTTTATTTCAAGGGGTTATTGACGAGATGGAACATCACTACTTGATTGTTAAATTTCCAAAAATTCCCTCTTTGTTTGGTATCCCAAAAGTCCACAAGGGTACTGACAATCTGCAGTTTAGACCTATTGTGGCAGCAAGGGGATCCAAGACCGAACCCTTGGCGGCCTACATTGATGTGTTGTGTAAACTAGTTGTTAGTGAAACCACTCACATACTTAGGGACTCGTGGCATTGCCTTGAGAGACTTAGGGTTTTGGATGCCAGTGATTCATTTTTTGTTTTTTTGACAATTGATGTTGTTAATTTATTTTCAGTTATTCCGCATCAGTCAGGTTTGGACATGTTTTATGAAAGTCTTGTGGAGGGTAACAATGGATGCAAACAAGCTCAATTTATTGTATGATCTGATGGAGATTGTTTTCAAAAACAATTTCATTTTATTTGAGGGTGAAACATACCAACAGGTATCTGGAGTAGCAATGGGGGCGAGATGTGTCCCGGTCTTTGCTAATTTAGTGTTACTATCTTGGGAAAGGCAATTTGTTTTTTTCTTCCAGATTTAACAGCAACATTGTTCTATACAACAGATTTTTGGATGATCTGTTGATCTTGTGGAAGGGTGATGAAAAAACAGCGGGTGAATTTGTTGATTATTTGAATAAGACGACGAATTTTCTTAAATTTACTTACACGTGGAATGAAGATGCCATCAATTTTTTAGATTTAACCATTAGTAAAACTAGTGTGGATTTTTCAAGTAACATTTATAGGAAAGAAAATTATTCTAATTCTCTTTTACATTTTGAAAGTTGTCATCCTTGGCATCAGAGAAAAGGAATAATCAAGGGGCAGGTGGTTAGGACATCAAGGTTGGTGAGCGACGACAAAACTTTTAGGGTGGAGATGTCCAAATTAATTGGAATGTTTTTGGAGTGTGGGTATCCACTTAAATTGCTTCTTAAAATTAAAAAGGAAGTGGTCAGGAAAAGGTCCACTAGTTTTTCTCCTATTTTGAACTCTAGGGACCCATTAGGTAATAGAATTGACAACAAGTATTCAGGAGCATGCCTTGTACTAAGGTACAATAACAAGGCACCTGATTTATGTGGTACTTTGAGAAATCTTTGGAGAAGCATTTTAAGCGATGAAATTAAAGGAATTTTGGGCCCTGACCCTCATATTGTTTATAGTAGAGGTGACAACTTGAAGGGAATGTTGGAAATGAAAGTTAGACCATAATTTAAATCAAGTATGAGAAAATGTGGGGCATGTAAGTGGTGTAGGTATATTAGTGAAGGGTCTTACCTTTGTATGCTTGGTTACAAGTACACTATAGCATGTCCTGGTCAGTGTAATTGTAATACTAGGAATTTAGTATATGTAGCCTCATGTATGTCATGTGAGGCATTTTATGTGGGTAAGACCATTCGGAGGTTGAGAGATAGGATATCAGAACATGTTAGATCTATCAGAAGGAAGGACATGCACAATGCGTTATATTTACACACCACTACATGTTCAAATTTTAATAAATTATTGTTTTTTGTGGTGGGACGGATTTCCACATCGAATGGCAGGGGAGACACTGCCAGCAAAGTTGGGGGATTGGAAACAGAATGGCAGCTAAGGCTTAATGCATTGAAATTTCCTGGGCTTAATGACAGTGTGTCTTTGAAACCTATTTTAAAATTGAAATCTGAACAGATCTAGTGCACTATTAGTTTTTCAAACCTGGGTGTACATAATACACAATAACAATTCAACTATGGAGTTTTAAAGTTTATTTTTTATGTTTTGATTGTATATTAATTAGCAAAATGATTTTATTGGTTGGGGCAAATTTGATTTCAGCCTATGGCTGTGGGTTAAGTGCAATAAATTTATGGCATTGTGATGTTTTAAATGACTCTGAAGAAGCCGGTTTTACTGGTGAAAGCGCTAAGTCGTTATTTGTAATTAAAAGTGACTATTTTCACCGTTCTTCTTGGATCGTTTTTTGCGGCTTTCATTGTTGTTTTGTTATTTTAATATCTTATGCCCCGAGTGGGATTGTACGTGTTTGTTAATTTTAAGTGATAACCTGGCAAAATTTTAACTCCCCCCATAAACCCCTGAGAACACTGCTACCTACATGGAACTGTTCACAGAAACCATATACAAGTATGTTAATAGCTGCACAGAGGCTAACTTAAAAACAAGCCAGCCTGGTGGAATCAAAACATCAATAGGCTGTGTAATAGAATGAAGAAAATAATGGCAAAAATTAGGAGGCATAGCACCCAGAAGATTAAAAACACTCTCATCAAACCAAATAAACAACTGAAAAGACAAAGTCTACCAAAGCCAAATGTGAGGTAAATTTAGCCTCCCAGGCCAAGGATAACCACAAGGTTTCTTTAGCTATGTTCGCAACCTCAAAGACAATACACAATTGTGTGCAGAGATCATTGTTAATGAAGCCCCCTATACTGAGCCAGATGATACAGCAAATTTACAGGCAGACAAATTCATCTCCAACTTTACCCCTCTCTCCCCACCCCCCAGCCTCCCCTCAGGAAATGCCATCAAATACAACTCTCCTCTTCTACCACTATGGAACAGGTCCTCAGAGTTCTCTCTAAGGCCAGGGACACTCCAGCGATGGGCCCAGACAATATCCCATGATGCTTTCTAAATAGTATGATAAATGTGATCTATCAGGCCATCTGTAATTGCTATTTAACTGTGGCCTCCAAACAGGTTTCATGCCTCAGAAATGGAGAATAGCAACAGTCATCCCTCTGCACAAAGCCTCATATGCAAAGTCATGGAAAGAATTATCATCAATGTCATAGGAAACCTCCAGACACTGGACCCAACCCAGTTTGGTTTCATCAAGGGGAGGTCATACCTACTCAGCCTGGTGAACTTCTTTGAGAAGGTCACAAAAGCAATGGATGAGGGCAAAACAATTCATACTACCTACCTTAACCTGGCTAAGGCATTTGACACAACACCCTCACATAGGCATTGTTGACAAACTCAAGAAGTCAGGCATAAACCATTATGTCACCCGATGGATAGCCAGCTGGCTCACAGACAAGACCCAAGAAGTTAGAACTGAAGAGTCTACCTCTACAAAGAGCCCAGTCATAAGTGGAGTCCCTCAGAGATCGGTCCTGGGACTGCTTATTTTTGACATTTACTTCTCTTAAGTCAAGTCCAATATCAAGGACCCCTGGCTGACTAAATCTGCAGATGATTGCAAATTAGGAGCAGTCATAGAATTCCCCACCAACACTAATGTTCTCCAGGAAGGGTGACACATACAAATAATTTATGTCAGAGCTATGGACTAAAACTAAATTCCAAGAAATGCACAATAATATCCATTGGGAAGTCATCCACCCCTGGTAACTAGCATATTGAAAACACACTCCAAAGAGTCGGCACAGTAGTCAGAGACCTGGGGTCACACATAGAAAGTAATCTGGCCTTTGACCATCACATGTCTACAGTAGTGAGGAAATCATTCTATGTTTTGCACTTACAAACAAAGGTATGGCATCTAGGTCCAAGGAGGTCATTGTTCTTTTTTCTTCAGCATTAATCATACCTATCAAGTACAAAGCCCCCTTTGGTATGCCCTTAACCAGGCACGCCCAACAACTGGAATGTCCACAGAGTTTCTTCTCTAAAAGAATACAGTGCATAAGTAATGTGTCCTGCGCAGACTGCCTCAAAGCCCTATTCCTATATTCTGTTTCCTACAGGCTGTTGAAGAGAGATCTAGGCCTGGCATATAAGACATCATCAGACACCATCCTGATCGACCTACTGCATATCCACAAAACAAACAGCACCGGAATTACCCATTTTAAAGACTTAAACCTTGCCTGAAATATAAATAGGACCTGCTGGAGATACAGGTATGTATCCCAGAGACTACCCCTTCTCTGGAACAGGCTCCCCATCCATGTGAAGCAGAGTTCCTCCCTAACCCAATTCAATAGTAATGTCGACAATTGGATGGGAAATAGGAAGTTAATCCCTTGTTTGGCTCCCATGTCTCTAGTGGACACAAACAGCTGACTCATCTCCCAGGACTCTGCTTGTAAATGTTTCATCTCCCAAGCTCCTGTTTATTCAAGGGTACCAGAACTTGCCAAATTTGGGATGCATGGCTAGGCTTAAAAAAGTCCTTGTGGTTGTTAGCCAAGTACACATATATGAACCTATGAACCTATTGCTGTTTATTAGGGAGGTAACTGTTTGAATGAGGAAGGAGATGAATTGAGATGCTAAGCTGTCAGATTCTGAGCTGATGGCAGAAGGTTAGGTGGATTGATCTGGGTGAAGTAGAGGGTCGCTTGTGGACCAAAATAGTCTTAGATTATTTTGGTTTGTGACTTGGAGGTTTATACAATGCTTTTATTTATTTATTTATTTATGTTCTTCTTTTATGCTGCACTTAGCTTGGTTTCTGAGAGTTTCATAGGTTTCAAAGTTATCTGTTTTGTTTGCTAGTCAGGATTTCCAGGCTTTGTCTCTGATTGTCCAAATAGCAACACAGATGCTCGTGAGACCCTCCTGCATGGCAATAACATCCAAGGATACAAAAAACAGCCAGCAGGTAGAGCAGATGGAAAAACAATGTAATTCAACCCAGAGAACAAATTCTGTGGGTTATAAAGACACAATAAATCCAAACCGGTTTCGGCTACACAGAGCTTTCTTCAGTGGATGCAAATAAAAATGAGAACACCACATGAAAAAGCATCTCATTATATATGTGTATACACACCCAACACATAACAATATAACCAATCAACACAAGACATTCATCAATTATACAAAAACTTTAAAATTGGTCATTAAGACCAGGTGGAAACAAAGCTCACAGTTTAACTATCCATTTTTTCTCAAGAAAATTAAGTAGCTCATGCCAACCATCTTTGTCCTTACAAATACCACTAATGTGGTCAATGACCACAAATTTAAATTTGGCAGAAGTATGCTTTAAAGTATGTCTAAATAAAGCATTATGTGGACGTTTATTTTTAATTGCACTTAGATGTTCACATATTCTTGAGCGAAAAGCTCGGGAAGTTTGTCCCACATAAAATGCAAGACACGTACAGGTCACCAAATAGATGACCCACTTGGTACTACAATTGGCCCATAGCTTGATTTCAAAACCTGAGAAGTATTTTTACTGGTGAACTCTGAAGTATTGGAAACCCGCATGCAATGTGCACAATGACCACAAGCAAAGCAACCAACTATGGGACCTCCAGTCAAAGAAATTTGATGACTACCTGTGGGGTTGCCAACACACTTTTTATAATGGCTAAGTCTAGAACCCATGGATCTTCCCTTTCTAAACGAGAAAAAACATCTATCCCTAAGAAAGGGGTGCAATTTGTCATCAGCCAACAGGACATTCCAATGTCTCTGAATAATGTTCATAAAACCTTGAGTATTACGTCCATAGGTTGTGACAAGGCGTAAAGGTTGTATGCCCGCATTGTTGTTATGATGTTTATATCGTAATAGATCTGACCTGTTAAAATTAGAGGCCCATTGTTTGGCCTGATTAATGATCACTGGACGATAGCCCCTCTCTAAGAATCTATAAACCAAATCATCACGTGTTTCAATATAAGATGCCTGATTGGAACAAATCCTCTTGGCTCTAAGAAATTGTGATTTGGGTATATTTTGGATGATATGTTGTGGGTGGAGGCTTGAAGCATGTAACAGGGAATTGTATTCAGGAAATTTTCTAAAGATGGTGGTGGACAATGTATTATCAGGGTTCCTGGTAATTTCCACATCCAAAAAACATATTTTGAGTCTGTGGAAGGACATTTTGAATTCAATGCCCCATACATTGTTGTTAAGATAGCTAAGAAATTCCCTGAGATACTCCTCATCCGCCCTCCACACCAACCAACAATCATCCAAATATCGGCGCCAAATGTCCATTTCACACATATAGATGTTATGGTTTGGATCATATATGATGATCTCCTCAATATATGCCATGAAGAGATCAGCATAGATGGGTGCAAAAGATGCACCCATAGCCGTCCCTTTCTTTTGCCAAAAACACTGATTTTGAAAGTAAAAAACATTACTAGTGAGCACATATTCTGTAAGGCATACCAAAAAGGTGTTAAATCCTGGTTTGTAGAGCCCTGATCTATTGAGCCAATAATCCAAAGCCTGCAAACCTGCCCAATGTGGTATATTAGTGTATAAAGAGGTAATATCTAAAGTACACAATAACCAAGTGGGTTCAAGTTGTGTATCATTTATAATGTCCAAGAATTGAGTGGTATCCTGAATTCTGGATCTAATGTATGGGAGCAAAGGTTTAAGATGGAAAGTCAAATATTCTGACAGGGGCTCAGTGATAGACCCATGTCCAGAGACAATGGGTCTACCTGGTGGGTTAGTAGCATGTTTATGTATCTTAGGCAAAAGATAGAGATACTGTTTTTTCGGGGATGTGACCATCAATTGTTCCTTAATATATGTTGTAATAATCCCCTCCTCCACTGCTTGTGTCAAAAACTGACTAATTTTATGATGAAATTTGGTGGATGGATCCAAAGGCATATGCATATAATAGTCACCATCCCCCAATTGTCGCATGGCCTCCTGATTGTAAGCTACCTCATCTAAAACCACCACTGCTCCCCCTTTATCAGCTGGAATCACAACCAGATTCTTGTTATTAACAAGTTCTTCCAAACTTGATACCTCATCCTTGGACAAATTGTTGTAAAGTGGAGAAAAATCCCTAAGATGACAGTGCAAATCATTAAGCACATTTTTCATGAAAACTCCCACCAGATGAACCATGGGGGGATTAAAATTGGATTTTAAACTTAAATGTGCTGACAGATTCAACAGTATTGTTGGCAAAGAACACCTTCAGGTTTAACATCCTACAAAAATTAGCCACATCTTGGGCAAGGGCATATTCGGAAACAAAAAATCCGGGAACAAAATTCAGTCCCTTATTTAATAGTTGGATTTGAGTGCTGGTAAGCTCAACCGAGGAAATATTGTGCACATTGCATGGGCTATTCAATGTTCGGTCACCATCTTGAAAAGATCCTGAAGACCCTGTTTGGGTCTGTCTTTTTTTATGTTTGCACCCCCCCCCCGTCTGTATCTATGTCCAAAGGGGGTGGACAATTAGTTTTTTTAGCCTGCGGTAACCTGTCACTGGAGTGGACTTCAGAATCACCTTCAGTAGTAGATGACGTATCCTCACCAGAGGTGCCACTAGAAGAGAAAACACTCTTCTTTAAAATAGACTTGGGTCGCTTTCTTTTGGGAGTGGAATATCTCTTGTTATTAGAACTCTCCAGGGGTGATCTAAATGACACATTTTTGGAGGTGTCAAATGGTTTACCCTTCTCATAGTCATTTACATCTCTGAAAATTTTTTTAAGTTTCCTCTCTTTTAAATTCGATTCTAATTTGGATAGGTCCGTAGATAGTTTTTTAATTTGTGACGAAAAAGAGTCACAATTTTCATAATTGCTAGCCTCAATACAGATGGTTTCAAGTTCCTGTATCCCCATGTTAACCTTCCGTTCATAAAAATCAGCCAAAGCATCCACAAATTTGGATGAGGCTGATTGTTGGACCTGACCCCAATCTTCCAACAATTGATCATCAATGTTGGCTACCAGAGGTTGCACTCTCACTCTCAATCCACGTGGAGTGATCTTTTTTTGTTGGTATGCCCTAAACAAGCGTAAATGCCAAACATTAGTATGAACCATCCTCATATGTTTGTATAATGAGTTGAAAAACATGTCACATTTTGTGTTCACATCCAAAACATTCGTATTCTTAGTCTGTCCACAGGACCCCGCCCCTAAGCCAAAAATGGACAGATCATTAAGATCTGATGAAATCCCCTTTATAAGTGGTGATAATGCCATGTTCAGACCAATGTCACCAAAATCCCAAAAATGTGCACAGATCTATGATATAAAAAACAAAATAGTTTTTCAACACAACATAAAACGTGCAGCAGCTGTAGAAAATCAGCTCTCAAAAGAACAAATATATCAGTTGTAAATCAACCATATGCAAAAAGGTATGCAATGTAAAAAATCAACGTAAAAAATCAACAACCCAACAAATACATTCAAAATTGCATAAGAGAAAGCAAAGCTGAAGATAAACCATATACAATGAACAGTTCAGGTATACAATACCAATGTACTGTGCATATGTTTTCAGCAATAAAATGTATCCAGGGTATAACAAATACAATAAGCAGTCCTATTAACTGTGAGAACTCGACATATAAACTGCGTATTTGTACCCTTGTTGGATTGAAAAAATATTAATCTGGTATACAACCATCAAATTAACAATACCCAAATAAGGTAATTGTTAAACAAAATCTATCAATTGAATACCAATTTTGCAAAATGGCCCCCTGATATACTCCAGCTGCCAACACAAAAATGCTGTTAAGATAAATATAAGTAGATAGCAATGCACATGATTGAAAATGGTGAAATCATGACAATCCCTAAAAATAGAAATTGCAAGAAAGGGATGTGAACACTAGTGACCCACTACAAAAGTAGTGATCACAAACATAATCAATACCGGTCCCATAAAACACATAAATATGCATCAAAACAGGGACCAGAAATCGAAAAATTAAAAAATTTTTAACACACTGACCCTATTTGTATAAGAAACATCTAAACAAATGAATATGTAAATAACAAAAATGCTAAGAAGACAATAATATAGTATATATGGTGTGTATGTAATACAAAGGAAATATCCCATATATAATTATGACCAATGCATTACATCAAACATTTGACCAAACTGTAACGTAGATTGGCAAATTATAAATGGTCTGATACCACAATAGATGAACAAAAATTAAGTCGACCCAATATCAAAATAAGTCCCTAGATGAATGTCCAAAAATTGAAAGTCTTAACTGTGCTTGACAGCCATAGATGCAACCAGACCGCCAAAACCTTAACCGGTAAGCAAAGAACCGGAAATGAAGTATACACGTTAAGAAGGCTCTGTGTAGCCGAAACCGGTTTGGATTTATTGTGTCTTTATAACCCACAGAATTTGTTCTCTGGGTTGAATTACATTGTTTTTCCATCTGCTCTACCTGCTGGCTGTTTTTTGTATCCTTGGATGTTATTGCCGTGCAGGAGGGTCTCACGAGCATCTGTGTTGCTATTTGGACTGTCTTTTTTGGATGCTGGGGACCTTGTGGAGTCGGTGGTTTTCTCTACAGTGATTTTTTATCACCGTATACATTGTTTTGATTATATGCATTATTTTGGCATTTCGCTTGTGTTCGAACATCCACCTACATATTTTGTGGATACACGAGTGGATTTTTTGCTCCCGGTGAGGTCCTGATGCTTGACTCTTGCTCACGTTAACGTGTATACTTCATTTCCGGTTCTTTGCTTACCGGTTAAGGTTTTGGCGGTCTGGTGCACATTAGGAACTGGCGTTTTGTGCATTTCAGCCTTTCGTTGTGATTTATTGGATATTTTTAGCACCTAGTGGACAGTTTTCGGCTGTATAAGTTCCTGTGGAGCTATTTGTGAGTATCGGCGTTTGATCTACATTTGTGGCGGTCGCTGGATGCATCTATGGCTGTCAAGCACAGTTAAGACTTTCAATTTTTGGACATTCATCTAGGGACATATTTTGATATTGGGTCGACTTCATTTTTGTTCATCTATTGTGGTATCAGACCATTTATAATTTGCCAATCTACGTTACAGTTTGGTCAAATGTTTGATGTAATGCATTGGTCATAATTATATATGGGATATTTCCTTTGTATTACATACACACCATATATACTATATTATTGTCTTCTTAGCATTTTTGTTATTTACATATTCATTTGTTTAGATGTTTCTTATACAAATAGGGTCAGTGTGTTAAAAATTTTTTAATTTTTCGATTTCTGGTCCCTGTTTTGATGCATATTTATGTGTTTTATGGGACCGGTATTGATTATGTTTGTGATCACTACTTTTGTAGTGGGTCACTAGTGTTCACATCCCTTTCTTGCAATTTCTATTTTTAGGGATTGTCATGATTTCACCATTTTCAATCATGTGCATTGCTATCTACTTATATTTATCTTAACAGCATTTTTGTGTTGGCAGCTGGAGTATATCAGGGGGCCATTTTGCAAAATTGGTATTCAATTGATAGATTTTGTTTAACAATTACCTTATTTGGGTATTGTTAATTTGATGGTTGTATACCAGATTAATATTTTTTCAATCCAACAAGGGTACAAATACGCAGTTTATATGTCGAGTTCTCACAGTTAATAGGACTGCTTATTGTATTTGTTATACCCTGGATACATTTTATTGCTGAAAACATATGCACAGTACATTGGTATTGTATACCTGAACTGTTTATTGTATATGGTTTATCTTCAGCTTTGCTTTCTCTTATGCAATTTTGAATGTATTTGTTGGGTTGTTGATTTTTTACGTTGATTTTTTACATTGCATACCTTTTTGCATATGGTTGATTTACAACTGATATATTTGTTCTTTTGAGAGCTGATTTTCTACAGCTGCTGCACGTTTTATGTTGTGTTGAAAAACTATTTTGTTTTTTATATCATAGATCTGTGCACATTTTTGGGATTTTGGTGACATTGGTCTGAACATGGCATTATCACCACTTATAAAGGGGATTTCATCAGATCTTAATGATCTGTCCATTTTTGGCTTAGGGGCGGGGTCCTGTGGACAGACTAAGAATACGAATGTTTTGGATGTGAACACAAAATGTGACATGTTTTTCAACTCATTATACAAACATATGAGGACGGTTCGTACTAATGTTTGGCATTTACGCTTGTTTAGGGCATACCAACAAAAAAAGATCACTCCACGTGGATTGAGAGTGAGAGTGCAACCTCTGGTAGCCAACATTGATGATCAATTGTTGGAAGATTGGGGTCAGGTCCAACAATCAGCCTCATCCAAATTTGTGGATGCTTTGGCTGATTTTTATGAACGGAAGGTTAACATGGGGATACAGGAACTTGAAACCATCTGTATTGAGGCTAGCAATTATGAAAATTGTGACTCTTTTTCGTCACAAATTAAAAAACTATCTACGGACCTATCCAAATTAGAATCGAATTTAAAAGAGAGGAAACTTAAAAAATTTTTCAGAGATGTAAATGACTATGAGAAGGGTAAACCATTTGACACCTCCAAAAATGTGTCATTTAGATCACCCCTGGAGAGTTCTAATAACAAGAGATATTCCACTCCCAAAAGAAAGCGACCCAAGTCTATTTTAAAGAAGAGTGTTTTCTCTTCTAGTGGCACCTCTGGTGAGGATACGTCATCTACTACTGAAGGTGATTCTGAAGTCCACTCCAGTGACAGGTTACCGCAGGCTAAAAAAACTAATTGTCCACCCCCTTTGGACATAGATACAGACGGGGGGGCGCAAACATAAAAAAAGACAGACCCAAACAGGGTCTTCAGGATCTTTTCAAGATGGTGACCGAACATTGAATAGCCCATGCAATGTGCACAATATTTCCTCGGTTGAGCTTACCAGCACTCAAATCCAACTATTAAATAAGGGACTGAATTTTGTTCCCGGATTTTTTGTTTCCGAATATGCCCTTGCCCAAGATGTGGCTAATTTTTGTAGGATGTTAAACCTGAAGGTGTTCTTTGCCAACAATACTGTTGAATCTGTCAGCACATTTAAGTTTAAAAAATCCAATTTTAATCCCCCCATGGTTCATCTGGTGGGAGTTTTCATGAAAAATGTGCTTAATGATTTGCACTGTCATCTTAGGGATTTTTCTCCACTTTACAACAATTTGTCCAAGGATGAGGTATCAAGTTTGGAAGAACTTGTTAATAACAAGAATCTGGTTGTGATTCCAGCTGATAAAGGGGGAGCAGTGGTGGTTTTAGATGAGGTAGCTTACAATCAGGAGGCCATGCGACAATTGGGGGATGGTGACTATTATATGCATATGCCTTTGGATCCATCCACCAAATTTCATCATAAAATTAGTCAGTTTTTGACACAAGCAGTGGAGGAGGGATTATTACAACATATATTAAGGAACAATTGATGGTCACATCCCCGAAAAAACAGTATCTCTATCTTTTGCCTAAGATACATAAACATGCTACTAACCCACCAGGTAGACTCATTGTCTCTGGACATGGGTCTATCACTGAGCCCCTGTCAGAATATTTGACTTTCCATCTTAAACCTTTGCTCCCATACATTAGATCCAGAATTCAGGATACCACTCAATTCTTGGACATTATAAATGATACACAACTTGAACCCACTTGGTTATTGTGTACTTTAGATATTACCTCTTTATACACTAATATACCACATTGGGCAGGTTTGCAGGCTTTGGATTATTGGCTCAATAGATCAGGGCTCTACAAACCAGGATTTAACACCTTTTTGGTATGCCTTACGGAATATGTGCTCACTAGTAATGTTTTTTACTTTCAAAATCAGTGTTTTTGGCAATAGAAAGGGACGGCTATGGGTGCATCTTTTGCACCCATCTATGCTGATCTCTTCATGGCATATATTGAGGAGATCATCATATATGATCCAAACCATAACATCTATATGTGTGAAATGGACATTTGGCGCCGATATTTGGATGATTGTTGGTTGGTGTGGAGGGCGGATGAGGAGTATCTCAGGGAATTTCTTAGCTATCTTAACAACAATGTATGGGGCATTGAATTCAAAATGTCCTTCCACAGACTCAAAATATGTTTTTGGATGTGGAAATTACCAGGAACCCTGATAATACATTGTCCACCACCATCTTTAGAAAATTTCCTGAATACAATTCCCTGTTACATGCTTCAAGCCTCCACCCACAACATATCATCCAAAATATACCCAAATCACAATTTCTTAGAGCCAAGAGGATTTGTTCCAATCAGGCATCTTATATTGAAACACGTGATGATTTGGTTTATAGATTCTTAGAGAGGGGCTATCGTCCAGTGATCATTAATCAGGCCAAACAATGGGCCTCTAATTTCAACAGGTCAGATCTATTACGATATAAACATCATAACAACAATGCGGGCATACAACCTTTACGCCTTGTCACAACCTATGGACGTAATACTCAAGGTTTTATGAACATTATTCAGAGACATTGGAATGTCCTGTTGGCTGATGACAAATTGCACCCCTTTCTTAGGGATAGATGTTTTTTCTCGTTTAGAAAGGGAAGATCCATGGGTTCTAGACTTAGCCATTACAAAAAGTGTGTTGGCAACCCCACAGGTAGTCATCAAATTTCTTTGACTGGAGGTCCCATAGTTGGTTGCTTTGCTTGTGGTCATTGTGCACATTGCATGCGGGTTTCCAATACTTCAGAGTTCACCAGTAAAAATACTTCTCAGGTTTTTGAAATCAAGCTATGGGCCAATTGTAGTACCAAGTGGGTCATCTATTTGGTGACCTGTACGTGTCTTGCATTTTATGTGGGACAAACTTCCCGAGCTTTTCGCTCAAGAATATGTGAACATCTAAGTGCAATTAAAAATAAACGTCCACATAATGCTTTATTTAGACATACTTTAAAGCATACTTCTGCCAAATTTAAATTTGTGGTCATTGACCACATTAGTGGTATTTGTAAGGACAAAGATGGTTGGCATGAGCTACTTAATTTTCTTGAGAAAAAATGGATAGTTAAACTGGGAGCTTTGTTTCCACCTGGTCTTAATGACCAATTTTAAAGTTTTTGTATAATTGATGAATGTCTTGTGTTAATTGGTTATATTGTTATGTGTTGGGTGTGTATACACATATATAATGAGATGCTTTTTCATGTGGTGTTCTCATTTTTATTTGCATCCACTGAAGAAGGCTCTGTGTAGCCGAAACCGGTTTGGATTTATTGTGTCTTTATAACCCACAGAATTTGTTCTCTGGGTTGAATTACATTGTTTTTCCATCTGCTCTACCTGCTGGCTGTTTTTTGTATCCTTTGTCTCTGATTGACAGGAGGAATTTGTTTTGTTTGGATAACCAAGGGGCAGGTTTACTTTGGATGTGTTCAGTTCTAATGGGGGCAAGGGATTTAAGAGTGTTTAGGAACATTTTATTGAAGGTGGGTGTGGCTTCATCTAGTGGAGCAGTATTAGGATATTTTGGAAAACTGCATCCTAGTGCAGAAGTGTTTTGCACAGCACCACACTGGGAGATCGTAGTTTGAAGATGGTTAACCCAGCTCTGTTTTCATTTTTGTTATTTTAAGAATATGTTTCAGGAGGGACATGGTTATTTGAGTAAAAGAGAACAGTGGTAAGCACTGAGGAAAAACGAGAATAATGAAAGGAGGTACGGTGAAAGAAAGGGGAAATGAAGATTTAATTTAGATGAACTCTGCATTTAAAATTCATATGAGGATGATATATTACGAACGTAAACCATTTTATGCATTCATTCATGCATTTGTGCATTTTGTTGATCCAGTTAGTCATAGCTGGTTTGCACTTTTTGGGCACAGTTGGTCATATTAGGTTTGCAAGTATTTACAGAATGAAGATGAGGTAGGAGCCCAAATCCAAAATATAAAGAATAGTAGGAGAAATGACATAGTTTTGTTGCATAGTACACACATTGAGTTTCAGTTCTATCAGATTAAGAGTAATTCTGGAGTTATAAGTATATTCAACAAGTATATAGTGCACTTGGTTAGATTACTGAGTACTTTCTAATGAAGCACTATTCTTATAGTTTGTTTCCTTAGCACTATAAGCAGTGAATGTTATATCAGATCTGATGGCAGTACCTATAACAAACTGTATGTATGGCCTATACTGGGGAGGAAAGTCAGTTCAGCATTTAACTTCTATCTAAATTCATCACTTTATTTCCTTTATATATGTTTTACAGATATCATAAAGCACAAAAGTAGTACAGCTACACTTCTTTCTGAACATTTTATGACTTTATGCTTCTGTGGAAGCAAGCAATTAAGTGCATCATAGCCACGTCTTCCTGTGGCTACATTGTAAAAGTAGTCAAGTCAAATAACCATTAAACAGGGGAAGGTATCTTTCTCTTAAAGATAACAAGAGTGCACTTTTCTTTGAGAGGTAAGAATACATGAATTCTGCATTGTAAAATGGGATTAAAGCTTTAACATCACTCTTTTCAGATGTAGTGGGGCAATAAGATTGTTTCTTGCTATGGATCTGTGTTCTCTCCAATAAGTGTGCCATATGTCATAGCAGGGAATACTCAGCAGCATACAGCATTTTTTAATATCTTTATTAAATCCCAGTTTAGAGAGTGATATAAGTGGTTCCCTATTGAAATGTTGGCATTCGAAATGCCGAGTGCCAGCAAGCCAAAAAAAAAAGCCAAGAGAAGAACGAATCTCAAAAATTGGTCTTCTCCTTAAGCTTCTTTTTGCAAGGGAGACAAGCCCCTCTGTAACCCCCATGTGGCAGAAGCATTCCCTCCACACACACACAAACTTATATATACCAACTCTGAGATCACCATAGCTCAGAGAAAAGGGAATATTCCGAGAAATTAATGGCATCTTGGACTTAGTATATGTAAGTCCATTCTTTTGGCCATCCAGTCTCCGTATTTCGGGACTCTCTTTAGCGGGTCCCAATATTTCAAATAGTTATGAACATAGGTTTATATGCAAACCATTGTAACATTTTCAAGCAGTATGCATATTTGTTTTGCTTTTAGCACGATCATTCACTGCAATATAACATAAATTGCTCAATTCCTGTCTTATCTTAAACTTAATTTTTCCTCCTGAACATGGTTCTTCATACACTGTTCCCATAAACTTTATTTATTTATATACACTTTGCTCCTTTGCTTTTCTAAATATCCACCCTCTAATTCATTTATCTCCTTTACAATATTCAGTAGTTCAATTATAGTTGTCTAGATTTTGAGTTTTGTTTTCTAGTAATTGCTTTTTGGCAGCCAATAGAATTCGCCATATGTGAGCAATTCAGATCCTATTTCCTAACTCAAAAAACTTATTTTCTTAGTTATAACAGTTTCTTCTAATGACATTTCTGATAAAATAGTCTGAAAGTCATGCCTTGTTTCCTTCCCAGCTAATGTCCTTCAACTCTGTATTAATTATCATCCACCACATCTATTCCAGTTGATAAATCTGCCTTCTTGTTACTTTGCTAAAAAATGTGTTCCCTTTCCATCCCATTTCACCTCCAGCATTTGCTAAATACTCAAGGAAAATTTCTCTGACGTCTGCTTGGGGCACAAAAATGCCTACTCAAACACTTCCAAGCAAAAATACTGGATGTTATGGAGATTGTTGCATAGTTGGGAATCACTCAGATGTCGTTGTTCCTTTGTAAACCGCCTTTACTTTCTGTCCTTCCAATCTTTTATAACCACCTCTGATTCTTATAGCTATCTTTCAATATTTTATATGCCCTGCTAATTATCCTTTTTTTAAAAAGCAGCTTATATCCCAGCTTCGACTAAAAACCCTACCAGAGATGATCTTTCACATAGGTCTCCCCTAACCCTTTCCCTATACTCTGTTATCAATCTTTGGCAGGGAAGGCAGTCTCTAACCTGTAGTTCAGACTGATAATTTGCCTCATCCCACTCAGTTACCTTTCTCTCCCTAGTTATTTAATCCCAGTATCTTGGCTCCTTTGCTGATTTTCTCCAATAAATTCCAGCCCCCATCTTTCCTGTTTTCTATGTCCATATTTTCAGTCATCCTTATTGGTAATCTCTCATTTCTTTATTCCAGTGTTGGTTTAGTTCTTAGAATACTTTATGCTACTTTATAAATGTAATATTCTGTCTGGTCATTCTTCTTTTTAAGGACATGCATCACAAATCTTACCCCTCCATATTTCTCAAAATCCCTCCCTGTTTCTTAAATATTGCTCTTATAAAAGTAAAAAAGTTGATAGAATGATTTTTGTTTGTTTGCTCATTTGTTTCATTTGAGTACATTTTCATTTTTTTTCTTTTTTTTTCTTTCTTTTTTGTCACTCAAATAATATTTATTTAAATTCATAAAGAAGTTACATTTTGATCATAGAGAATAGTCTTTTTTAAACATATAATATAAAAAATCAAAATACTAACTTATTTAAGTATTTACAATACATACAGAATGCCTGAAATAAAAATAAGGTTATTAGTAAAACAGTGCAAGTGTTACATTTGCAAATATGAATTTAAAAATCTTAAAAAATATTGTCAAGTGTCTTTTAGAATATCTTGCTGTATAGAAGTGGGATTATGTTGAAAAAAATTGATTACAGATAAAACTTTTGTCCATGTATTCTTGAAAAATGTGTGATGGTGTATCCTGCTTTCTTTCGTCTTTGTTTCTCTGATAGCTAGCTGTCTCTTGAAGAGAGATAAAAAATTCTTTCAAATTGAGGCAGTGTAGACTTTTTTCCATTTTCTTGTTATGTTTCTTCCTTGTCATTGTTGAGATTGTCCATAGTAGGTAGCAACTGTCATAGACTATATTGTAAATATTGATTACATTTAATAAAATGAAGAATGTTGATAATTGAAAATAATCCAACCATAATAGCTTTCAGAAAATCTAAAATAGTATTCCAATAAAAATGAATAGAAGGACAGTCACAGAATGTGTATCCAGTCTGCATTACAAATTTGTTTACATCTCCAACAGTCTATGTTTTTATTTTACTGAACTTTGCTATTTTGTTAGGAGTTAAAAATGCTCTGTACAGAAATTTCCATGTGAAGATATGACAGTAATGAGTCAAAGATGACTTTCTTATAGATTTCAATATCTGAGCTTTATTGAGTTCATTCAAGGATGTATTATAACCTACAGTGATATGCTTCCAAAATTTGTCATTTAAATTATTGTGTGTGTGTGTGTGTGTGTGTGTGTGTGTGTGTGTGTGTGTGTGTGTGTGTGTGTGTGTATATATATATATATATATATATATATATATATATATATATATATGTATAATAAGTCGAATGCATTTTCAGAAGCCATTATTTAATGATTTCAGTCCTCAAAAGGTTTTCTAGAAAGCCACAAATCTGATGAGGAACAAACCAAAAATGCTAGGCAAAAATCTAAATATTCTACAAAATATTGAACTGTTGAGAGATGTATATTTTGTTTAGATTCTTCTCACATATCCTTAGCTGCTATAACAGAATTCTTATTAATCTACACATCTAAATACGTCATCTTATCATGATCCCATAAATATGGGTTTTGCTAACACATTCATGCATGGATTCACAGCTTACTACTATAGTGTTTGTTTCATCTTCCTTAATTTTGTATCCCCAAAAGACTTAAAGTCTCAAAATGTTCCATAACACCAAAATGCCCTTTTCTGGATTTATCAAGTACAAAACAATATCATCAAATGTTAAATGTTTACTTCCCCTCCACAAAAAAAAAAAAAAAAAAAAAAAACATACTGATACATACCTATAAATATTTGCGACACCTTTGCCATTCTCTCAGCTAGTATAGACATAAATACTTTATCACCATGGTTTAAAACTGAAATGGGCCTATATCAAGACGGATCTGAAGGGCCTTTACCCTCTTTGAGTATTACAGTGGCTCCCTATTATGCTGTCGCAGATGCAGGTTGTGAAATGCGTCTTTGTCGAACTGAAAAGCGCGAAAAGGCAAAATAGTGAAGTGGCTTTTCAGCGAATTCTTTCACTAGGAAAGAATTCACTTGGCCGCTTTCACAACTTTGCCATTTTTGGCACTGCAGTACGATCTCAGAGTTGGTATATTTAAGTAGGGGGGTGGCGGGTGAAGCCCCCCCCTTATTATGTAATGTTTTCAGGGGTTTTTTTGTTTTTTTCTTTTGTTTGTTTCAGAACAGCGATTTGTTTTCCCTTGGAAAAAAAATTGCTGTTCTCAGGTTTCGACATTGTTAGCTTTCGCTTACATGGGGTTGATTATGTGTCGTTCGCTCTTCTGAGCGTGCGATATCATAATATAGAACCATTACAGCTACTATAGCTTTCTTCCAAATGCTGGTCCTTCTCTCCCCCTTTTTAAAATACCAGTAAACAAAATCTTTCAGAGTTTTACTAGTTTTTTCCCCTCCCATTTTCTGAACTTTCACAGGAATGCTATCTATTCCTGGAGATAAGCTGCGGTGGTACAGCGGTAGTATTGTTGCCTTACAGCAAGAGGTTCTCCTGTTCAATTCTCAGCTGGAATGCCTTCTGTGTGGAGTCTGCATGTCCTCCCCGCGGTCGAGTGGCCTCCAAAAGACATGCGTGAATGGGGGTGCCTTCGCTGAAGGTTGGGCATTGGGCTGGCAACTCAGCACCATAAAAAATCGACTGCCAATCATTAGCGGACCGGATTTCTGCTGTGGCGACCCCTAACCGGGAAAAGCTGAAAAGACAAAGACTATCTATTCCTGGAGACTTCTCTGCTGATTGATTCTGCATCGATATTTTTATCTCATCTCTTCCATTCTTAGTTGTTAATTGTTGAGCTTCATCTTCCAGTATCCTTGGTGTAATTAGATCTTCCGTAAATATTTCTATTTTAGCCTTTTTTTGGTTTTGACATTCTTCTGCATTACCCAGACTTTCATGAAACATAGGAAATATCTGTAATATCTCCATGGGATCTCTGGTTATTTTTCTTCTTATAGGCTTTCTAAGTCAATAAATACAAGAATCAAGCCCCCCCTTATTATGTAATGTTTTCAGGTTTTTTTTTTGTTTTTTTCTTTTGTTTGTTTCAGAACAGCGATTTGTTTTCCCTTGGAAAAAAAATTGCTGTTCTCAGGTTTCGACATTGTAAGCTTTCGCTTACATGGGGTCGATTATGTGGTGTTCGCTCTTCTGAGCGTGCGATATCATAATATAGAACCATTACAGCTACTATAGCTTTCTTCCAAATGCTGGTCCTTCTCTCCCCCTTTTTAAAATACCAGTAAACAAAATCTTTCAGAGTTTTACTAGTTTTTTCCCCTCCCATTTTCTGAACTTTCACAGGAATGCTATCTATTCCTGGAGATAAGCTTCGGTGGTACAGAGGTAGCATTGTTGCCTTACAGCAAGAGGTTCTCCTGTTCAATTCTCAGCTGGAATGCCTTCTGTGTGGAGTCTGCATGTCCTCCCCGCGGTCGAGTGGCCTTCAAAAGACATGCGTGAATGGGGGTGCCTTCGCTGAAGGTTGGGCATTGGGCTGGCAACTCAGCACCATAAAAAATCGACTGCCAATCATTAGCAGACCGGATTCTGCTGTGGCAACCCCTAACCGGGAAAAGCTGAAAAGACAAAGACTATCTATTCCTGGAGACTTCTCTGCTGATTGATTCTGCATCGATATTTTTATCTCATCTCTTCCATTCTTAGTTGTTAATTGTTGAGCTTCATCTTCCAGTATCCTTGGTGTAATTAGATCTTCCATAAATATTTCTATTTTAGCCTTTTTTTGGTTTTGACATTCTTCTGCATTACCCAGACTTTCATGAAACATAGGAAATATGTGTAATATCTCCATGGGATCTCTGGTTATTTTTCTTCTTGTAGGCTTTCTAAGTCAATAAATACAAGAAAGCACTGTAGAGGCACCAAGGCAGACAACAGGGAGTCAATAAGCCTCTGTGATGCTGTAGTCTTTCTAAGTCAGAAGACAACTCTTTCTATTTTGGGTCTGCTACAAGCGTATGCATCTTACTAGCTTGAGATGCACTTGCTCACTTCCACTTACTCTAATTGGAAGTACCCTAACTCCCACCAGCCTGACAACCCTAAACCCTAAAACTCCCCTCCCACTGCCTAACCCTAAAACTCCCTTCCTACTCTCTAAACCTAAAACTCCCCTTCTGGTCCCTAACTCTAAAATTCACCTGCTCTCTAACCCAAAACTCTCTTCCCACTCCTTAAACCTAACCCCCCCTTCTCATTCCCTACATCTACAGCCCCTATCCCAATCTGTCCCTAAAACCCCAGCCTGCACTCCCATCCCCATGACCACTATACTACCTTTGCCCAAACTCGAATACTGTATTTGGGAAAGGTGTGGCAGGTCAGCTGTCTACCCATGTCTGCTGTACCTTGCTTGAATACAGTATTTGAGTTTGAGCATAAGTGGACAGCTGTGTGAGCAACAAGCCATCTGAGTCTCTGGCTACAAGACAGTGTTATTCAAGCACCTGGGGTTCAAGCAGCTGTAGCACATCCATCTGTTGCTGTTGTCTAAGTTGTTATCCTAAAAGGTTTTGTGCTCTTGAGTTGTTATCAATAAATGTTGTTTAACAGCAACCTTTCTAAACTCATGCACATTATCCACATGTTTTTTTCTTAATGTGTGAGATCCCCCTTATTTTGCAGTACATTCACTTTTGTCAATCCCTTTAAATAATTCCTATTACTTTTTTCCATATCTCTTTCTCTCTTATTTCTACCATGTTTTAAGCTCCATTTTAATTTTGTTCCGATCAGTGGTTATCCCTTCTGAAGATATTTCTGTCTTCACAAAAAACAAAATGAAGCAGCACAAAAAGATAGAAGAATTTTTCTTTTACTGGATTCTGGTACCTCGGCCTTCGCCTTCACATGGAATAATAATGTAAAGCACAAACCAGTATAAATACACACCTCACATAATCAATCATGTCAATTAAACAATTAATCAATGAATATTTCACTTCTTAAAGAAATATACATAAATATAAATATACATATATATATATATATATATATATATATATACACATAATAATAATATGCTATATGTGCTTAAGTTAAGAATCTTGGAACACTTGGGGGATATTAGGAACAATAGACTTGATAGTCCAGTTGCAAGCCACTTTCACCAATTTCACAATGGAGAACAAACTGGTTTTAAATTTAGTATTTTGGCAAGACCATGGGGAATGGGAGAAAGTAATATAAATTTTCAGACTAAATTATTGAATATGGAATCTAAATTTATTGTAAATTATGGAACACTATTTCCCAATGGTATGAATTTAGATGTATGATATATAAAATATTATTTATTTTTTTGTATTCTGTGTGTGCACATATAGCATATTATTATTATGTGTATATATATATATATATATATATATATATATGTATATTTATGTATATTTCTTTAAGAAGTGAAATATTCATTGATTAATTGTTTAATTGACATGATTGATTATGTGAGGTGTGTATTTATACTGGTTTGTGCTTTACATTATTATTCCATGTGAAGGCGAAGGCCGAGGTACCAGAATCCAGTAAAAGAAAAATTCTTCTATCTTTTTGTGCTGCTTCATTTTGTTTTTTGTGGAGACTTCGATTGGATTCTTGTGATCCAGAAGTGTGTTTTTTCTTGATATTTCTGTCTTCCTCAATAACTCTTGAATCATTCCTACTATACATTCCTTAGGTCCTCTCTCTTTTTAGCAGTTAAGCAGAAAAACACCAGTGTTTCATTTTTATTTCATTATCCTTCCATCTTTATTTTAGTTTGGTGCATGGTCTGAAATAGTTATTTGATGTGTCATAGCTTTCAATTAAATACTCATGCTCCTGTGAAATATAATTTATTTCCAGTCTAGTCTGGTCACGGTGTCTTGGTAAATAATATGTAAATTCTGTCTGTGTTTCTACCACTGAATTAACATCTTCCCTACCAAATATTCACATATAGTTCTTCAGAATTCTACCTTCTTCTATTACCTTTTCCCCATGTAGATCCCATTGATAGATTCTCACTATTGCAGAGCAGGTTAAAATCTGCACCCACAAATAATATTCCCTGCTGAAAGCTGATTATTTCTCCCAAAATTCTCTTAAGATCCATAACAGCAGTTTTAGGTGGAATATAAATACATGTCAGCATAATCCTTGTCCTCCCCTGCCAATAACCCATACTATCACAAATGTACAGTATGGACTTTTTCCCTTGTCTATCACTATTGGATCCCCTCTTGCAATCAGTGTTAAAACTTTCCTTTTCCTTTGTCTTGGGTATTCTGCTTAATACCCACCCTGAAATCTTTCTTTGCCTAATTCACATGCTCATTTCTATACATATTTGTCTCCTGGAGCATTGCTGTTGGCACGCTGCACTTCTTAATATCATTCAATACTCTTTGTTTTTTTTGTCTGTACCTGTAAGGCAGTATTTACTTTCCATGACAATATGGACAGAGTAGCCATTATGACAGCAAGCTGTTATTCCCATATTATATACATGACAGTTCTTTTTAATGTATATTTCCAACATTTAGCTTACATGCACACACTAATGTTTGACAAGCTGATCTCTTCTGTAGTTGCATCTTCTCATCACCATATGAGCTTAGGTCACATTTTTAAAGACTTTTTGCATCAAAGAAAATATTCAGGTGTAAACGTAAATAGATTTTCAGAACCACTATCCACTTTTAACTTACAACAATCACACAAAACTATGTATATTAAAAAAAGGTTTACTCCTCCAGATAGGAGTGGTTGCCCCAAACTGATGGTTGCACCAACAGGCACTAACTATTCTAAAATTAGGAGTACCCATGCTAAAGCTGCCTACAGTATACTTTGAGCAAGTTCCTTCCTGAACCTTGACTAATTTCATCAATCCAGCACTTGCATGATGGTAATTATTATTCTCATTTTGCAGGATTTTGATACAGTTGAAAATCCTGCACTGCTGTCACTTCAAACTCTTGCGTCCATGAATCTTGAAAAGAAATATGTACATTTTATGCACATTATGCATACAATGAAATTTTATGCACATTATTGTAATGTTTATGTAAACTTCATTCTCAGGCCTTTTGTAAATTTCTAATGTAAAGCACATTATTGTAATGTTTGCATAAAAAAGTGCAGTTATGTAAAATCTTACCATAACGGTAGATGTCCTTGCCTTCACCGCTGCAGTATTCCTTACTAATGGGATTCCCTGCCATGAAGCAAGCCCTCCGTCCAGCCAGTTTACAAAAGATTTCCATTGCTTTAAGGTACACTGAATGTCACCTGCTTACTCTTTGTGTAACGTACGGCATAAAGGTGACGTTCAGGTGCACCATCCTCAGAACAGATTGGTGAAGTAGGAACAGCAGTCCAAAGAAAACCAAAGAGAATCTACACAGCCAGGAAGGGAAAAAGACCAGGGGGGGGGGAGAGGGAGGGAGTGAATACTGCAGCGGTGAAGACAAAGACATCAAACCGTTATGGTAAGATTTTACATAACTGTACTATGTCTTTACATTTACCGCTGCAGTATTCCTTTCTAATCAGAGAGTGCAAAAGCTCAAGAAGAAACCTGGAAGGAGGAAGCAGCAGAGCCTCCAAGAAGCCATGAAGAATGGCAGCAGCAAAACCAGCTCCATCTCTGGAGATACCATCCAACTGGTAATGGTTGGTAGAGGTATGCACAGAAGTGCA
Organism: Protopterus annectens; assembly: GCF_019279795.1. Classification (NCBI taxonomy): domain Eukaryota; kingdom Metazoa; phylum Chordata; order Ceratodontiformes; family Protopteridae; genus Protopterus; species Protopterus annectens. The sequence continues at coordinate 807,856,426 of NC_056737.1, read as the reverse complement.
GGTAGCTGCTCCAAGAATAGAATTAGCATCTAAGCCTTTGAGAAAAACACCAGAAAAAGCCACAGCTCTAGTGGAATGAGCCTTTATAGAAGAAGGAAGGCTCTCACCATGAAAAGTGTAACAAAAGGAATTAGCCTTTGAAATCCAAGTGGAAATAGTTTGCTTGGAAACAGCCAAACCTAAAGACCAAGGATGAAAGGAAACAAATAACTGGTCAGACTTCCTGATAGCTTTAGTTTTATCCAAATAAAATCTGAGCTGTCTATGCACATCCAAGGTATAGAGAGGGAAAAATTAGGCAAATTAATAGACTGATTAAGTGACAACTCATTAACCCCCTTGGGAATAAAAGAAGGATTAGTACGCAAGGACACCCTGTCCTCATGAAATATCAAAAAGGTGGACAAGCCATAAGGGCTTGCAACTCAGACACCCATCAGGCAGAAGTAAGAGCTAACAAAAGAACTGTCTTCCAAGAACAATGTTGCAAGGAAGCTGAAACAGCAGGCTCAAAAGGAGCGTGATTCAATTTTTCCAGAAAAAAATTAAGATCCCAGGGAGGAGGAACAGGCTTCCTGGGATGTCTAATATTAAGGACACCTTTAAGAAACTGCTTAGCCTCAAATCTAGAAGCTAATGGGGGAGTTAAAGGCAGACAAGCAGAAAGAGCTGATATGTGGGCCTTAATAGAAGAATAGGCCAAACCAGCATTGAGCAATTCACACAAATAAGAAAGAGCCAAAGGAACATCCACAGAAAGTGAGTCCAGGTCACGAGAAAGATACCAAATAGAAAACCTCTTCCATTTAGATAAGTAGGATTTCCTAGTAATAGGCTTTTTGGCCTCCTGCAGGACCTGCAACACGTCCTCAAAAAAAGGTGTCTATGAGGAATCAAAACAAAAAATCAGTTGAAGTGTTGACAGGTGGGGATGAATGAGAGATCCCTCATCTTGTGTGAGGAGATCCACCCTGTGAGGTAACTTGTGATGATTGCCCCTGGTGAGATGTAGAAGTAGAGGGAACCTGTGCTGTCATGGCCAAAAGGGAGTCACCAACAAGATTCTTGAACAAAACTCTCAGAATGAGAGGAAGGGGAGGGGAATGCATAAAGAAACATCCCCTTCCAAGAAAATGAGAGGGCATCCACCTTCCAGACCAGAGGACCTGGGACTCTGGCACAAAACAGAGGAAGTTGTTTGTTCAAAGGGGAGGCAAAAAGATCTACTTGAGGAGTACCCCACTGGTGAACAATGTCCAGAAACACATCCCTGTAAAGCATCCATTCGAGGGAGTGAGTGAAGGATCTGCTCAAATTGTCTGCCATAATGTTCCGATCTGAAGTAATGCAAGCTGCCTGAAGATTCACACAATATTGGACAGCGAGATCCCATACCAGACATGCCAGCCGGCAAAGACGGCAGGATCTCGTATCCTCCTGTTAGTTGATATATCACATGACTGTGGTATTGTCCATGAATACCTTAAGAGGCCCTATAGAGAAGAGAGGATGAAAGGCCTGAAGAGCCAGCAGAAAAGCCCTCATCTCTTTGATGTTGATGTGCTCCTTCTGCTGACGGGGCGACTACACTCCATGAACCTTCAGGGAGCCAAACATTGCTCTCCATCCCACGTCTAAAGTGTCTGTGAACAGATCCTGAGAGGAAAGCAGCGGCTGAAATGGGAGTCCTGGATTCAGAGACAACTGCTGAATCCACCACAGAGGTTCGACCTTGATACACGGGAGAATAGGAACAGAAAAGTCTAGAAGATGTGCATGCTGAAACCACACCAACTTCAGAAATGACTGGAACTTCCTCATGTGGAGTCTGGACAGAGGAAGCATCAGAATGGTGGAAGCCATGAACCCCAAAGCTCTCAGAAACTCCCTGGCTGAAATGGAGGCCAGAGGAAGAAGAGTTTGAAAGAAAGAAATGAGTTAATGCCTTTGGAGGATGCAGGGATGCCAGCATTGGCACCATTTGAAACCTGCAACCCAGAAAGACATGATCTTGAGAAAGAGTCAGGGAAGACTTGTTGAAGTTTATTGTGAACCCCAGGCTCTGAAGAAGAGAAATGGTAAAATGAAGGTTTTGCAAAGGGACCACAGGGAAATACATCTAAATCAGCAGGTCATTCAAATAAGGAAAGATTTGGATCCCTTGAAGCCTGCAAAAGGCAATCACAGGAGCGAAGCATTTGGTGAACACCCTTGGGGCAGTAGAAAGACCAAAGGGCAGAGTGCAGAACTGAAAATGCCAGGAAGCAACAGAGAAACAGAAAAATCTCCTGAAAAGAGGATGGATCGGAATATGGAGATAAGTATCGTTGAGGTCCAGAGACACCCGAAAGGCCTGAGGGAGCAAGAGAGGAAAAGGGACTGAAGGAACAACATCCAAAAGGAAGGATACCTTCAGAAAGGTGCTCAGCTGGGAGAGGTCTAGAATAGGTCTCCAAGTACCTTCTTTTCTAGGCACTAGAAACATTCTTGAATAAAACCTTTTCCCCCTTTGGGACACAGGCACTTCTTGAATAGTACCCTGAGACAAGAGGTCCTGAAGAACCTCTGTGGGAAAAGGAAGCTGTTCACGAGGAGGCTGAGGAATGCCCATAAAAGGAGGAAAGGAAATCCAGACCATAAAGTACCCTTGATGAATGATTGACAAAACCCAAGAATCCTGGGTGATCCGGAGCCAAACAAGAAGAGAAAATGAAAGGTGAAGAGACAGAGGAATGTGGCTGGGAATGGGTGGATAGTCAGGTAGTACCTGGTCTAGCTTTAGCAGGAGGAGTCCATTTACTACCCTTTTTACCTTTAGGAGGAGGGCAAGACTGCCTACATACAAAGCCTGGCTTAGAAGGGTAGTTCCAATGAAATTTAGGCACAGGAGAAACAAAGACATGCTTAAGCTCTTGTAAAGCCTTCCCCTTGTCCTGAAGAGACTTAAATAAACCAGCAGCCGCTTCACTAGACAAAAGAGTATTATCCAGAGGAGCATCCAGCTACTTACCCTTAATATCATTGGGCAAAGGCTGAAGCCAAACCCATGAATATCTCCTCAGAACTGAGCCAGAAGCAGCAGCCCTTGAAGAGGCATCTGCAGCATCATAACTACACTTGATAGAATGATGAACTACCTGAGAGGAAGTCCCATGTAAGGAAAGAGCAGAAGATTTACCCTCAGAGTCTGGAAGATCAGAAAGAACCTGACAGGCCTGAGAAAGTAGAGCCAAGACATACTTAGAAATATGGGTCTGATAATTAATAGCCCTAAAAGCCAGGGTAGAGGAAGGATAAACTTTCATACCCAACCTATCCATGGTCCTACTGTCCTTGTCAGAAAGCAGTAATTTGGTTAAAGGAAGCAATTGAGATGGCTTATCAGAGGCTACACACACCACAGAGGGGTCAGCAGCAGGACATTAAAACAAAAAGGAACAATCCTCAGGCACCCTGTAAAACTTATCAGACTTCCTGGGAGCAGAGGGCAGAGAATCCGGCACTTTAGAGGCAGTGGAAAAAAAACATCCAATAAAGCAGGCAAGACAGGAGGAATGGCTGCAGGTTTAGGAGATTCCATTTGCAGTAACTCATAGCACCTCTTATAGATATCTGAAACCTGGTCACAATCCCTTTTAAAAAAAGTCCATCATCCTAGAGATCATGTCCCCAAAGGAAATTTCCTCAATGGGATTATCAAGACTATGAGAATACTCCTCCTCAGACCTGTAATCTAAAGGAGAAGGAATCTGGGTAGAATAATCAAGGGAATCATCATCAGAATCCACCTCAGAAGAATGGAATTCTCTGGGCCTTTTACGGAAAGAGGCAGACCAAGGAGGAGGAGGAACTGAAACCCCTTGAGAAGGCTGCAATGTCAGTAAAGCATTAAATAATCCCTGAGTAAAGGCCTGCTACTGACTTTGTGGATCCCTAGGAGCAGAAGAAACATGGTTAGTTTTCTGTTTCTTCTTCAAAGAGACAGCTGTCCTGGAAACCTGAGAAGGCTCAGACTTAGGACAGCATTCCACAACTGCAGTAGGAACCTCTTCCCGAAAGAGAAACTGCAGAATCCCATTAGACCTCTTGGAAACAGTCAACAGTGGTTCCCTCTGAACACCCAAAATGGATGCCTGCAAAGCCTCGTCAGATGTGCTGCCTGCCAAATCCACACCGGCCTCCAACCCAGACGTGGTAGAAGAATTTGACAAAACAACCGGGTGAGCCTCTGGGTGCATAATAACCTCAGGAAAAACACCCAGCAGAGGCTGGACAGGGGAAGATTCCGGCCTTACCTTATGCACCTTCTTCTTCCCACACAGCTGACCCTCGGGGCAGGAAGTTCTATTTATCATACTCGCAGCAAGAAGCTTAAGTCACTAGTTCTCAAGGTACAAGGAAAGGGAAGAAACCCTACTATGAAGAGTTTTGGGGACAAATGCCTGGCAAATTGAACAATACGTGTATGGTTGTGAGCAGTACCAAGGCAAAAACGACACTTATCATGATGGCCTTTATGGGAATCAGTCTCCCACACTGGCATTTACCTTTCCTGGATGACATTAACTCTAAACAGCATTAAACAAACAGAAAAAGTAACCAAAAACCCAACTGGGTACTTATCTGCAATGTGAGGACTCCAGCAAACAGGAGTAAGCACAGAAAAGCCAATAAACAGAAAAACAGATGTATACAACAAACTGGTGGTTAAAACAGCATTCAGAATGGTGACAAAAAAGTTCTGAGGATGGTACGCCTGAACGTGTCACCTTTATGCTCTACCTTATGCAAAGAGTAAGCAGGTGATGTTCAGTGTACCTTAAAGCAATGGAAATCTTTGGTAAACTGGCCGGACGGAGGGCTTCATGGCAGGGAATCCCATTAGTAAGGAATACTGCAGTGGTGAATAAAAGGACATCTTCATTGTCAGATGTTTTTCTTTTTTGTAACTTTGTAATAACTGCCTGGAGCTTTTCTCCTTGGGCCTCCACTGAAAACGGGCCACTGGCTCAGTTGGACTAACCCGGTTAACAAATGACAAATAAAGAAAGAAATAATATCAAACTAAATTATTTACTTCTTGAACTCTGCATCTGTAAGTTTACTTTTATTTATTTATTTATTTATTTATTTATTTATTTATTGGCATTTGTTTACCAGGAAAGTCTACTGGACTAAGCAGAGCCCATTTTCAATGGAGGCTCAGGGAGAAAAGCTGCATAAGAAACATAAATAAAATATATAGTACATCACAAGGCACATTTTTAATACGTATATACACAGAGAGGAGAAAATTCTTAAACAGAAGTAAATTTGGAATATATACACACACTTGATACACTTAATAAACTAATTACAATGTATTACAACTATAGTTGACATAGTAGTATGGGTGTATATAGAATGCTTATATACACACACTTGATACACACTTTAATTACAGTGTTGTACAGCTATAGTTGACATAGTAGTATGGATGAATATAAAATGCTTATATACAGTCACTTGATGCACAGTTAATAAACAAATTACAGTGTAGTACAACTATGGTTGACATAGTAATATGGGTGAATATAAAATGCTCAGCGTACAGATTCAGCACTGCAATATTCTGTGACAGTATATTAAATGCCCTTCTCTGTCCCTGACCTTTTGTATTTACCTGAAATCTTCTAGTTCTTGATATATATTGCTACAATGTCAGTAAATAAATAAATTCAGATTATTATTCAACTCCCTGCATATTTTTTCCAGGCCACAATGTATGGTATCGTATGTTTGTTCAACCCATATAATTTCTTTCATCTCTAGTTGTTTTTGTAATAAGGACTCAAACAGTACTATTTTAATAGTTTCTGGAGAGATTATTTTCTCTAATCTAAAATATTGTATATGAAAACCATTTCCATTCCCCCTCTTTCTTTGTTAATCTACTCGCATATGTAACCTGTTCTAAACAATCTCTTTTATTTTCTCTGTCCAGCATTTTTACATTTCTCACTCCTCTTGATTGTATTGTCCTTAACTGTTTTTGTCTACCTCTAGTGGATTCTATCATCTTCACTTGTCACTTCTATCTTTCCACTTTTGCTTTTCGACACTCACACTTCTTATACCTCTGTCTATACACCACAAAGGTTTTTGACCTTATTTCTCTTCTTTCTTTCCAGTCTCTCTCTGGAAATCTTCTTTGTTATTGAATACTACCTGCCAGTCACTAAAACTGGGATGGCTGAATACAAGTGGATTAACTACTTTAGAACTCATGTACACCCCGGTTTAAATAATAAAAACAGTATGAAACCTGTACTTAAAATTAAACATAATTTTTTGTAGTGTTGTTTTAATTTTATTATGTATTTCTGTGGGTTGTGATATCAATATGTGTTTTTTTTTTTGTTCGTTTATATTTCACTTTGGATATCATTATTTTACCCCACCCCCGGACAAGAAAACCACCATGAAAAACTTTTCAAAAGCAAACTTCACGTTACTTTAGACTGAGGTGGAAAGTTTCAAAGCCACCATGCTGAAGGATAATGCTGTCCAAGCTGCAAAATCCTTTACTAATGCATTCTACGGGCACCTACAAGAATGCATGGATCATGCCATCCCAAGCAAAACCAAGACTCACTCCTCCAAGAAAAGGAAACCAGTCTGGTGGACTCCTGTCATAAACAAGCTATACAATAGAAGGAGGAAACTAGTACAGAAAAGAGTAAAATCCCAAGAAGGGAAGACATCCCTGATCAGTATCAGCAAGAAACTACAATCCCTCATAAAATCATCCAAGTCGAGCTTTGAAAGAAAAATTGCCAAGGACTCCAAAGATAACCACAAGACTTTTTTTAGCTATGTCAAGAATCTAAGTGGCAATGCTCAGATCTGCTAGTTAGTGCAGAATGGCACAAAATACACTGAACTGACCGATATCGCCAACATCCTGGCAGACAGGTTCAGCGCAAACCTCACCCCCCTCTCAACCCCAACAGGGCCCATAACCATATCAGAAGAATGTAGAGTCCCTGAAATCACAGACACTCAGGTTAAAACAGCCCTCTCCCAAGCCAAAAACACAGCATCAATGGGACCGGACAGTGTCCCAGGCTGTGTCCTACATGAGCTCAAAGACGAACTAACCCCTCACCTGAACACACTGTTCAAACTCAGCCTTTCCACAGGCTATGTACCCATAGAGTGGTGCAGAGCAGCGGTTATTCTGCTCCACAAAGGTGGAGCCACAACAGACCCCGGGAACTATTCCCTATAAGCCTGACTAGCTTGGTCTGCAAGGATGGAACACATCATCATGGAACTCATTAACAGAGACATTGGGAACCTCCAAACACTGGACCCTACCCAGTTCGGCTTTGTTAAGGGCAGATCATGTCTCCTAAACCTGGTGGACTTCTTTGAGACAGTTACCAAGGCTATAGATGAGGGAAAAGTGGTACACACAGCCTACCTAGACCTCGCAAAGGACTTAGACACTATTTCCCATTCTGGTATTATAGACAAGCTCACCAGCCTGAACATAAACCCCTACATCACAAAATGGGTTGCCAACTGGCTCACGGACAGAACCCACATGGTGAGAGCTGTGGAAGCTAGGTCCGACTCTAAATTGGTTACAAGTGGAGTTCCCCAGGGCTCAGTCCTAGGACCCCTCCTGTTCAGCATATACTTCTCAGAGGTCCAGGCAAGCACAGGAGGACTATGGCTGACCAATTTCGCAGATGACTGCAAACTAGGGGCTATAATTGACTCTCCGGCTGACACAGACATCCTTCAGAAGGGTCTCACTGAGACAGATACCTGGTGTCAAAATCATGGCCTCAAGCTAAATGCCAAAAAGTGCATAGTCATCCCCTTTGGAAAAAACAAAGTACCCACAAACTACCACCTAGGTGGTAGTCCCCTAAATACGGAAGACTTAATAAGGGATCTGGGGACCCAAGTAGATAGTAATCTCATCTTTGATAATCACATTGCCAAAGTGGTTAAAAAATCCTTGTACGTAGCCTACCTAATCACAAAAGGGTTCGCATTCAGATCAAAAGAGGTCATTGTGCCCCTCTACTCATCACTCATCAGACCTATCATAGAGTACAACGCCCCATTTGGGATGTACCTTACAAGACACCTGCAACAGCTGGAAAGACCACAGAAGTACCTCACCAAGAGGATCACTGGCCTCAAACAGATGCCCTATGCAGCTCGACTGAAGAAATTACAGCTGTACTCTGTTGCATACCGCCTACTCAGAAGTGATCTCTGCCTGACATACAAGGCCATGTCCAACCCAGAATTGATGGACATGCTCCACCTAAAGAAAACCTTATCCCCGCGAGCCACACGCTCCAGGGATCTAAACCTCACCACAACAATAAATAGGACATGCTGGATGGATAGATTCCTGTCCCAGAGACTTCCCATGCTTTGGAACAAGATCCCAATCTACATTAGGCAGAGCTCCTCGCTAACACTCTTCAAAAGAAATCTTGATGAGTGGATGGGAAACAGAAAGTTTACCTCTGGAATCACTTCAGCGGCTCTGCTGGTCAGAGGCACAGGGAACTAATCTAAGGGGGTGGCGAAAGCCAACAAATTCTGGCTAGGCTTATAAATGCCTTCAGGCAGATAGCCTAGTACCTACCTATGAACCTATGAACCTATTTATATTTATGCTTATATAGATTTTTATTGAGAATTTGAATTAATTGTGTCAGTATAATCATGTGATTTTACACTTAATTTTGATAGGCTGGCTGTGTGTATATAAAAGTGGAGAGCATAAAGGGATTTTATTAAGCAAAGATAAAGAGTTCATACTTGAAAGCTTTGCTGTTTTTTCACTGCTCAACTATTATTTTGTGGAATAAATATTAGAGCACCGAGTCCTTGGTTTTGTCTTTCAGTCATATAGTTGAAACAGTTGCGTATTATTATCAACATATTCTGCCAGTCTTGATGAATAAAGTCTCTTAATTCCCAGTATAATTTTTTTCTGTCTTCCCTTCATGAATATTCATTATATCTATAACCATACTAGTATTTCCTTTCAACAGGTAAATCAGACTCTCAAAACAGAAGCTTTGATTACTTAATTTCATATTTTACACCCATGCCATTTTTGTGAAGATCAGTCAATGAAGACTAAATTAATCTTCTTCCCGGTTCTTCATTAGATCGTTTTCTTTAGATATTGCTGTTCATTAACCACAATGCATATAATTCCCTTTCTGTCTCCTTTTCCGCCACCAATCATTCTATATATGTAGTTTTCTTGTTTTTAAATTCATCTTTCCTCACCTTTTTTCCTTTTTTTTCTCCTCCATTTTCACTTTATTTTGTCCTTGCTAAGTCATATTGTCCCTTTTCTAGCATTATTTTCCATGTCTATCATTTGTCCATATTCTATTTCAGACTCCTTTGAGTCTTTTATAGTGTATTGATACCGTTTATATGGTTCTGAATGAGGTCACAAAACCTGTTTGTCTCTTTCTTAGTAATTCTTTGATCCCTTTTGCTTTCCTTTCCTGTTTTTTGTATTTTTTTCATTCCAATTAACTTTTATCTGTTTGCTTATTTTTTTTCAAAATATCTTTCACTTCTTCTTATACTTTCCTGATCTAATATATAATTTCCTCTATCTCCCTGCGGTTAATTATTATTTGTCCATATATTAATTAATTTGCCATACTTTTTATATTTTAAACAACTCAAGTCTTCTGAGAGAACATTTTATTTTCATTCTCATTCATATTCATTGCATTCTGAAATGCCCACCTCATGTTTCTCCTTTTCTACTCTCTTCATCTTTATTGTCATTAATAGTATGGGTCTTAGTCATGAATAGTGATGATATCTGAAGCCACGTTTTATCGGACATACCTAAACTCAAATCCCATCTATTTCCCTATTGCTTCTTTAAAATTAACCTGTCTAAAGGATCTTCCATTAACCATAATGGATTATGTTTTATTTAAGTATAGTCTGTCACCTCTTATCTCCTTTAAATTTACTATTGACACTACCTGATAATATTTCTTCTAAGCTCCTTCTTTAAATTTGCTAACTGTTTTCCAATCAGGCATCTGATCTATTATTTTCTGTTTCATTCTCCATTTATTTACTTCCATTTTAAATTTTCTCTCCTTTCCTTCCTTTCTTTATTTCTTAAATGTCATTCTCATCCCTTTCCATTATTATCTGTAGTCCTGCATTATCATCAAGTTGTTTTGCTATGTGCCTTGTTCCTTGCTTGTTCAAACTGCCCTACTGTCACATATAACAAGAACTGATATATCTAATACAGTTTCTGATTGATAACATATAATTAATATTTTGTTTCACCTTGTAGTCTGTGCAACTGTACAATTTGCATGGGTAATTTGAATTAAATTCAGCAAGTCTGTAGATTTAGGTAGGCTCAGTCTTAATAATATACATTAAGAATGAATGTTCTGTAATTAAAACTCATTACTATTTGCGTGCCTATGTATGACATAAGATTAGAGAAGTTTAATTAAATGTTTCATTTTAAACTTTTGCATATAATTTGACAAACTAACTTTTGCACATAATTTGACAAACTAACAAACTGAGGACAGGAATCAGAAAAGTTACCACTATTAGTGATATTTGGGTAATGCTGTATTCCCAATAGCATGATGATGATAATCTGCATTTCAGAGACATGAAAAAGCCACAATGAACAACATACAAACATGCAGATATGCGCACATACCTCCAGACAACTGCAATCATGACCCTACAGACTTGTCCACACAAACACACACACACACACACACACACGCACACACACACACACACACACACACACACACACACACACACACACACACACACACACAAATGTACACACACACACACGCACGCACATGCGCACACACGCACGCACGCACACACACACACGCGCACACAGCATTGCAGTGTATGCCAACGGTGGCACTGTCTAATCCTTTCAGTGGGTGTACACAATCAAAAGAAAAGGCAGGATACATTTTTTCCACTTCATTCCCCAAATAGTGTGGTAGAGCTATTCTCTTAATTTCTCATCATGAGACTGTTGGAGACATTGGCCTCTCTGGTGGAGAGATGAGGTATTAAAGAGACACATAGGCTGGGACTTGTAAGAATTAAAACCAAATATCAAAGATTTTACCCTAGAACCATTGGCTAGAAAAGGATTGTGAACTGTAAGACACTATTTTTGAGTTTTTAGGTGACATTTCTTAATATATTAATTATTCTTACATTTCATTTTCATATCAGTAATGTATTATAAATAAAGCACACCTGAAATATAAAACAGAGTCTCCAGTGGTTGCTCACATTACACTGGTGGTTAGTTGGTGGGCAATATTTTGTCTAAATATACCAAAGTATACTATATGTAATACTTACATCACTGCCTGTAAGTGCAGAAGTATTGTGAGTTGCTTTTCCAACTCATAGGAAGAGACACTTGCAAGTACATTTCATGAGGAATTGATGTTTTATCACTTTTGGCAAGCTATGAGTATAGCAAAGATGAAAATCAAACTACATTGTTAAATGAATTCTAAACTGAATGCTAAGCAGAGTGAGAGGATTCATTTTGTCACATCCAGAGGTAGAGAAAATCAAAAACAGCAGGTGGGTTCTGAGAGAGATTTTTTTTGCACCTAATTTTTGCAAATGACCATCAGCAGTCTCTGGTGCCTCTGCTTGATTGCTGGGTCCACCCACTCCTCCTAACCTCCCCCAGACTAGCACTAATAAGGGTTGGGGCTGGAGAAGAGATCAAGGCAATCTGGTCCCATGTCACACTGCTCCTGGGAATTTTGTTACCTACTAGTGTTCCCACCCCATGGCCATATCTGATCACCCATAGGTGACGCATGCAATAGGAATACTATGCTGATCTGCTCTTCACATCTGCAAGGAAATGATATTAGCATGTGGCCTCACTCACTCTTGGGAAGCACTTCACAATGGTTTTCCCCAACCTCCACCAGAGAAATATAACCACAAGCTGTGTCCTGTGTACATGATCCTCCCTCCTCCACTTCCAGTATGGGGATACCCATCCTTCCTGCCAGTACCTTGGAATCCAGAGCCACTAATCAAAATTAGGTCATCTGGGTCATAGTCAGGATTGTATTCCTCTGCACCATAGTGATAGCCTAAGGCTGTCAGATAGAATTAAGTGTAATTACTTGTTAAACCAAGTTTAAAAAATAAACATGTACATGTCAAATAATGGCAAAATGTCAAGTACTGTTAAAAATGTGGGCAAAATAATATGAAATAACTAGAAGTTTTTTTTTATCAAAATATGAACAGTGAATGTACTAAGCTGTTGGAAAAATGTGCTGGAAAATATTCTTTCAGTATGAAGCATGTACTCAAGAAAGACATTACTGGAGTTAGTAGCAAGCACGGCAAAACTCTGCAGAAAACACTTTTAAATGTAGAACTGAAATCAATGAGTTATGAAGTATTGTGGTGTCAAGTTACCAGTGGTTTTGACAAAAACTGTACAAATTGCGCTATAAATGCAAAGTGTGGAAAAGTAATCTGCTTTAAAAACTAAAGCCATAACTGATACACAGAGTACTGGAAAAAAAACTGTCACAATACAAATTCTATGTGGTGTGCTAAGAAGACTTATTATACAAGGTTTTCTGAAAAAATAAGTCAGATAGTCATAGTGCATTCAGGCAAATTATGGAAAACTGTTGCACTGTTTTTTTAACGTAATAAGTAAGAGAATTCTGAAATGTGTGCACTGGGAAATATTGACTATATACCATATTTTAACTACTGTCATGATTTAAAGTCTAAACAATGCATAACATTTTATTGTACCTAATGGTATGATATCGTATTTGTGAAACAGTTTAGAAGAAGGTATTAATCAGTTACTTTCTTGTTCCAGACTGATTACTTCAATACACTAACTCCAATGCATTGGATTTCCAGTATGTATATTGTATTCAACTATAAATACTTTGTTTTTGCTTTTTTGTAGTCTATATCTTTACATGTTTCCTTCAATACACACCCCCAGTTTGTTGAAATTCCACTATGTATATAGTATTCTATTGTTTATACTGGTTATATGTACTCTGTGTAAACATCAGTCCCACTTGTCTACTTTTTAAACTGTTATATCCTAGCTCCTCATCTAAATTATGTTCCTTTGTAAATATTTCCATGTGTCTGCCATTTTCTAAATATTATGTTTGCATGTTACTACTTTGTTTTGCATCTTGGCACAGGTAATTGGTAAAAAGGGTCTTACACCAGTCTAGTAACCCAGTCAGCAAGCAAAATAAATAAACAATGGCACAAAATTAAACCCTATAGTATTTCTGCACTGTACCCATTGCTCTGTAAAGTTCTACTGGGGACATCTGTAGCCTCAAATGAACAGGCAAAGAAGGAACCCACATGAGTGGGAGATTTTGTAATAAAAAACTGAGTTATTGGTCCCCAGTGTAAAGTTGATGGCTCCATAGTGTGCAGTGTGAAATATTAAGATGCTGCTGAAGCAAATTCAAAGTCAGGATATGGTGCCTTGCAACAGTGGAAAGGAATACTGTATGTATGGATAAGATATTTCTTACATTTGTGAACTGTGTGTTTAAAATAAATGAAAATTACTGTCTGCTACTGCTCTCTTTAGAAATGTGCATTGCTTCGTAACTCCACTGTTTTGGGAGAAACTGTTGAGAACTCTGGTTTTTGAGTCCTGCTTGTGAAGGAAAGCAAAAGGGTGTGCAGTGTGCAGAAAGCACTGACAAATGGTGGAGATTTATAAAGCACTGAATTTTGTTACATACATGTATACAGATATTTCTGACTGGGGCAATGATGTCCTTCTGGCCTGTCAATATGCCAAAACAGTCACCACATAAGTATAAAAACTGTACTTAAAAATATTTAAACTAGTGTTTGCTATATAATTTGGCAGTCTATTACAAGCATCAGCCACCCTCTCCAAGAACTAATAAGTAAATATCTCATTCCTGTATATTGTTTGTTTGTGTCTTTCGGCTTTTCCCGGTTAGGGGTCGCCACAGCGGAACTCCGGTCCGCTAATGATTGGCAGTTGATTTTTACGTACCGGCTTGCCAGGCCTGATGCACAACCTTCAACGAAGGTATGCCCATTCACGCATGTCTCCACGCAGAAGATGCTCTAGCTGAGAATCGAACTGGACAGCGTCTTACTGTGAGGCGACAACGCTACCACAGCACCACCACTGCGGCATCTCATTCCTGTATATAATTAAGTAAATATCTCATTCCTGTATAGAATTAAGTAAATATCTCATTCCTGTATAGAATTAAGTAAATATCTCATTCCTGTATATAATTCCCTAAATAGGTTGCCAGGTGATTCATTACTATTTGTTGATAACATTAAGCATTACCAGAGGTAGTTGTCTCTAAATGCTCTCTATATCTGAATAAGGTCTCCTATTAAACAGCAGCATGAGACACTGCACTAGTTCACTATTTTAATCTTAAACTTTCATATTCATTAAATGCTATTCTTACATATCTGCTGCATTCTTTCTAATTTACTCATGCTAGTTTTCTTATAAAGTTTCCATATTATTATTTCATACTCTAGTTTGGGTCTAATGTAACTTACAAACAATTATTTCAATAATTCTGAAATCAAAGACTTTATAAATATGTTCATACAGCTAATAGTTTTATAACTTCATTAACCAATTGGTTGATGTGATCAGAAAAACTCAGTACTGGATCTACCAATAAACAGAGGTCCTTAAATGAGTCCACCTTTTCAATCATTGTGTTCAATATTAAATATTCACCATTCAGTCTGCAGATTTCATATGATTATTTTTTGATATGTTTATAAGCATATTATTCTCATGTGTCCAGCTGTTCAGTTTAGTCACAGTTCTTTTGCAGATATGTCCCTTCTGTAACATATATAATCATTTTTTTCATCTTCAAGTCATCTGTATACAAACTATAGAGCACCTTACATGAAAAGACACAGCAGAGAGATGTAACCTTAACAAGCATAGACCCAGGATAGAGCTCTGTGAGACATCCTGACTGTAACTAAACTTTTAGCTGTGCAATTAGTGTATGATACTTGCCATTTTATATAAGTAGGCCATGCACCTAGTGGGTATTGGTGGTACTATCTGTGTTACAGACAAGTAAAAGGTTGAGCAGGACAGGATCATTTGCATCCATGTAGGTAAAGCAGAGATTACCATACAGAAGTCATAAGAGATAAAGGAATGGGATAGGGCTTTTAGTTATTATGCATAGCTTAAGGAGCTCTTATTTAATATTATTATTTATTTATTTTTTTATTTTACATTTGTTGACCGGGAGTGTCCGACTGAGCTAAAGCTCTTTTTCAGCGGAGGCCCGAGGAGAAAAGCTCCAATATAGAAGGCAATTTAATAACAGTTTTTACACTCACAGCAATATACAAAAGGTTACCATTCTGGTAAAGTAGTTGGCAAGATTAAACAATACAAATCAAAAAAGATAAAAAGTGTAACACATAGGAAGTTAATTGTTTTAGTTTCAGTAGGTTAGACTATCTAACAATACTAAACAGAGTATAGACAATACTTTAGGAGAATTTCTTAGGAAGTAAGTTATTATGTTAGGTGGTGAGTAATTGTTAATATATTTCAGAGAGTCGGTTGTGGTCAAGGTGGTTGTGAACAGTGCAGGTCCAGTGTTTTTTTAAGTAGTCTTTGGTAGCTAATTTAAATTGTTTGGGATGAGTAAGGTTCTTATTTCTAGTGGGAGTTTGTTCCGAGTTTGTTCCATGCAATAGAGGGATAATAGCTATATAGATTACAGCCTGCCTTGAAATTGGGTTTATGAACCTTTAACAGATCTTGGGTTACGCTTCAGAGATGCCTGGAAGGGCAATAGTTAGAGATGAGAGGTGCTAGAGCAGGTCAGAAGGATGGCTGATATAGAATGGAGTGAATGATTTGCAACTGAGCTTGAAGAAGCAGGTGAGGTAGTTCTAGCCAGTTTAGGTATTTTAGGGAGAGACAGTGGTGAGATTTATATGTTTGTTGAGCAGCAAATCTTGCTATCTTGTGATAGGTTGATTCCAGTTTGGTAAGTAGAGATGTATTTAGATTAGTGAGCATTTGGGAACAGTAAGTTAAACATGGTAGAAGGGATGCATGAGTAAGAGTAATTCTAGCTTCTGTTGTGAGGAATTTGTTGTTCCTGTACAGGAGTCCTAGCTTCTGATGTTCTTTTTTGATACAGTTGTAAATGTGTAAATCAAATTTTAGTTGATCGTCAATGGTAATGCCAAGTAGTTTTGTGCTTGATTCAACTTTTATGGGAGTATTGGAAAAGGATGTCTTGATGTGGTTATTTGTTTTATGGTGAAAAAGTAGCAATTTTGTTTTTGTAGGGTTAAGACTGAGCTGGTTATTTGTGAGCCATGCTTCTACTGAGTTAAAGGAAGCCTAGGTAGTTGAAAGCAGTTCAGAAGGTGAATTTGCAATATTGATGACTGTAGAGTCATCTGCGTATTGGACTATATTTGACTGAGGACAAGAGGAGTAAAGTGTATTGGTGAAAATATTAAAGAGTAGTGGTCCAAGAATAGATCCTTGTGGGACACCTGTACTAACATGAAGGGGGGGTAGATAGTACACTGTCCCATCTCACTGACTGCAGTCTATCAGAGAGATAGCTAGAGAACCATCCAACTGTATCTGGGAAGAAGTTAAGGTTAATGAGTTTGTTAAGTAGCAGAGAGTGAGAGACAGTGTTGAAAGCTTTTGAAAGGTCAAGAAATAGGCAAGATATGAGTTTACGATGGTCTTTGACCTAGGTAATGGTATTTAGAAAGGACAGTAGAGCTGTGGTGGTACTATGCTTGGGGTGAAAGCTATGCTGTGTGAGAGTGAGCAAGTTTTCCTGTAAGAGATAGTGCATAACTTGCTTATGTACACATTTTTCTAGGACTTTAGAGAGAGGGGAGAGGATAGCAATTGGTCTGAAGTTAGCAATTTCAATGGAGTTACCTCCTTTATGAATAGGAAGAGTGTAACATTATTTCCAGATAGATGGAACTGTTGATTCAGAGATTGAGTGATTTATTAGGATAGAGACAGGGATCGCAAGGGAGTGTGCAGCAGTATGGAGAAAATATGAAGGGATGTTGTCTGCAGATACAGAGCATGGTTTGAGTTGAGAGAGTATAGTTTTGATATAGTAAGTGGAGACAGGTTTGAGTGAGAAGGGTTTTAATGAGTTGATAGTTGAGTGGGTTTCAGGAGGGTTGCGACTGTTATTGTCAGAGTGGCTCTTACCCCAAATTTTCTTGGTGAGGGAACATTTTGTTTTTTTCTAACTGGGCAATACACCTGGAAAGATACTTACCAAATATGGTTTTATATGCTGTTATCGGCCTAATGAGAAAGGAGTAGAGAGAGACAAAAACTTATTTGGACCTGCAGGACATGCCTTTAGTAATTAATTAGTCAAAGTAGAAGGCTTTCCTAATTATAGCTGATAGCTCGTGATCAAAGGAGAGCTTGTTATATGTAAATCTAGCCAAATGTCTAATGACAATATTTGTTTTGAGAGGGAATCATTTATGAGATAGTTGCAGGGGTATATTGCTTCCCAAAAACAATACTTTGATTTTTTCATTGATCTTAAGAACATGGTCCTGGCACCATGAGTTTGCATGAGTTAGGCCCTTTTAGTGGAAATTAATGTCATCTGCTGAGCTGATGGCAGCTCTATGGCTGTAACCACATGTACAGTTTGATATCCACCTAGTTAGGTAGGGTTAGTATTTAATATGGTCAGTATCTTAATAATACTGAACAGCTGGATAGTACAGATAGCATCAAAGGCCTTCATTAAATCCAGGTAAGCAAACTACACCAATTTGCTATCCTCCAGTATTTTAGTGTTTTGCTCAAAAAATTGACCAGATTTAGTGGGCTGCACCTGCCTTTCAGAAAGCCAGATTAGTTTGGATTGGGGGCTTGTAAGTTGAGTTCCATAATAATATATTGCATTACTTTACAAGCAATTTATGTAAACCTAATTGTTCTATAGTTTCCAGGCTCTGTGTTAAGGCATTGCATGTGGAAGGATATTACAATCCAGGCTTCATGTACCTTCCCGATGGAGAAGCTAAGATTAAATAGGTCTAAGAGTGAGACTCTGTTTTATGCTAGCAAGAATACATTCTGGTCTGTTATCTAGGCCCATAGAGCTAGTGTTTTTGATTTTAGAGATAGTTTTTAAAACTTGTGATGTGAACTGAATGCAATGAGGGAAAGAACAGGCTGAGGATGGTGGGAAACATTTGGGCAAAATATATCAGCAAGTATGTTGGTGTTTTTGAGATCAGAGTAGGTGCTTCTGTTAAAGATCAACACAGTGCAGTGCTAAGTATTGTTTTTAAGATTCTGTCATAATTAAAAAGGCATTGTGGTTATCTTTCAGCGAGTACCAATATTTAATCATACCTGACTTTGCAGGTTTTATCTATGCCTACGTTCTTTGCTAACTGGAGGCTAGTGGGGGTCTTCCTTGATAAGTTTAAATAGTGGAGGTGCAAGTAGAAAGTCAGCACACTGTTTCACAGGTAGCCAGTTAATTTTTTTCAATGGTTTTGCAGTGGTGTTAATTTTTGGGGAGACAGTGATAAATCTGGAAGTGGTACTTGTGATGGACTGAATGGTGGATACATTTCTTTTAAAGGATGCAGTAATTCGAGGGAGACAACATTCTAGCTGAGCCAATAAGATATCTTTGTCCTGAGATGGGTCTGATTGGGGTTTATTAGACTGATAGATGTAAAAGACTGACCTAGCATAAAAAGGCACTATAGGAGAAGAAAATGCTTTCATGAAGGGAAGATATTAACATCTTTATTGATTTGAAACATTGCAATTTGTCCTGTCAACTGACCATTTTTGGCCTTATTTCAATCCATTAATACAGGCCTGTACCTCTGAAGCTGCTTGACATTTTTCTAGGAAATCTTCCTGGAAATGTATTGGCGCATTCAGCTCCAAATGTATCAGCATTATGCTTCTAAGTCAAAAACAACAGAACAGCTACATTTTCACTTTTATGCAATATTTATACTTCTCAATTCTGTGCTTTTCACAGCACTAAAGTGTTAGAAAATATATGTTTTGGGGAAATGCAGATTGCTTTTAGTTATGATCTTATACTAACTCATTATAAATGTATTTTTGCTACTGTATTTGCCACTACAAGTAAAAGTCACATTTGTGCTTTCTGTAAACTTATCATGGTATTTTGTAGCTTGCTGCATTCTAATAGCCTGGTAGACCAACTAATGGTTACAACTAGTGTAGGATTGTATCATTGAAAGTGTGTGGCACTCATTCATTCATTTACTTATTTTCCAGTATCCACTTATCTTATTCAGGTTTATCATAGGAATCATTGGAAATGCAAGGCTATTCAACCAGAGGCCATCTATATGCATTGCCAGTAACCACCCTTAGGCTCTACCAATCTTATCAAGAAGGGCAAGGCCTGTAAGTCCCAGACTATATTCTAGGGCACCCCTCCCTTTATCTAAGCTATACTCGAAAGCCAACGCGGAATCACATTCCTTGAGTTGTAAGGGGTATCTATTCCACAGCAAGGGGGACACAGAGTAATAAATCTGTTGTGCTTGTGTTGGCTTCTCTATCTGATATTTTGAGAAAGAGGAGATCTCAGATAATAGGGTACCTGAGGTCATGGAAAGCAAGGCACAGGTTTCCTCTCAAGAGCCTATATGGCACAAAGTACAGGGACAGTGATTCTAATCTTTCCTGATAACTAAGATTTCTTAGGCCTGTGATCCTTTCTGTTATTAACCGCTGCATTTTTTTTGAGTTTTTCTATGTTTCTAGTGAGATATATGCCAAGGGGTGCATTATATTCTATAATGGATTTAAGTAGAGCAGAGTACAGGGGAACAATAACTTCATTGGTTTTAGATGAGATGCCTTTTGTAATTATTTACGAAACACAGAAGGATTTTCTGACTACAGTTGCTAAATGGTGATCAAAGAAGAGGGATCTATTAACCCAGGTGCCCAAATCCGTCATTAAGGGACTGTGTGTGAGCCAGTTCTGAAACTCAGCTGATGGAAGGCAGAGAAACAATTATAGATGGGATGTCAATCCATCTCTAGACATACATTCACACTCACTCAAATACTGCACATACACATAGTGGCAATTAACCCACATATTTGTCCCCGGGATTTGGAAGGAAACTGGATCACTTGACAAAGACCCATAAGGACAAAGAGAGAACATGTTGACTCTGCATAGAAGCCAAACCAGTCAGCAACAAAAAACAAGGAACAATGTACTGCAAGCAGCAGAGCTAACTGACTTACCACCATGCCAGCCCACATTTTTCATTTTTCTAGTAAAAACTTCCAACTAACATGTTTGGATATTGACTTATAAATAGATGCTTAGATTACTTATGATTTTAGGTCTAAGCAAAACGGAATAGCTGCATCTTGGATTCTTTTTTTCTTTTTTCAGTGCACTTCACATTTCTCAGTGCTACTTTTGCTAACATAGTTAACTGCGGTGGTGGTGCTGCAGTAGTGTTTTCGCCTCATAGCAAGACATTGTCCTGTTCGATTCTCAGCTAGAGCGTCTTCTGTATGAAGGCATACGTGAATGGGGTGTGCCTTCATTGAAGGTTATGCGTCAGGGCTGGTAACCCGGTACGTAAAAATCCACTACCAATCATTAGCGGACCGGAGTTCCGCTGTGGCGACCCCTAACCGGGAAAAGCTGAAAGACACAGACACAGACTTTTGCTAGCATAGTTGAACGGTAGCAAATATGACTTACAGGACAACATACCTGCTGTTTTTATTCACTGTTGATGTATTTACAAAATACAGGTAAGTTTTTGATTCACATTGTACATTTGTTATTCTGAATAAAATTATATGCCTGTAATCCAAGTCAGCAAAAGAAAAATAAGGAAATATGGATCTCAAAGATATTCATTTCATACCCCTTAGTTTTTGTCATAACCCTAGATGCCTTTGCACTTCTTTTATTTATTTATTTATTTATTTATTTATTTATTTTTCAGGAATGACCTAAGCCAGAAGACATATATCAAAACGGATTTGAAAAAGGTGATGTACAAAGGATAATTATAACAAAAGCACAAAACGGTATGAATTATATGCATGCCACATATGAAAGAAATACACTGAAATATGATAGCAAATGATGCAGTGTTAGGGAGGATGTAAAGAAACTAGGAAATGTAGAGGCTGCACAGAGACTTTTATTCTACAGCAAATAGCAGATAAAATAAAGAAATGAGGTAGAGAGTAAGGCAGACCACAAAGATTTAGAATACAGTTTTAAAAGTGAGAAGAGATTCATACCTGATATGTGGAAGAATGCAAAGTAAAAAAAATAAATACATTTTAATAATGGGTCAGTCAGTTAATAAAACTGAAGTAGGTGTTTTATTGAACTAGATATAATGTTTCAGGACTGTTAAACTGTATATAGCAGTGCACTGTCAACTGTCTTTTGTTTATACACCTCCTAGTTCACTACCTCCTACTTACCATATGCTAGTATTCTCCACCAAGCATAGAACTTGACTCCCACCCATACATCTCAACCTCTTAGAGCAAGACATTTGGACAAAGAGCACACTCTGCTTACTTTCCTATTTTCACTAGTACTGACTTGCTGTGTTCTGCAGGTTTAGCTGATATATTTTTTAATTTTATTGGCTGGTCTGCTGCATGGGTTAACCCCCTCCATTCACCCTCGCTTCGCTCGGGCTTTCTCCGCTCCCTTACCCTACCCCCATTCTCACGCACCCCACTTCACCTAGTCTTATAGTCCAATTGCCACACCCACGTTCCATCACCAATCTCACAATTGAATACATCTCACATAAGCATCTACTAACTGCACCCAATACTAATTAACTCCTCCTCCTATATAACCACTAACATCTTTAACCCTCCTTTTATATACTCTCCTTACATACCATTTCAGGCTTACATCATCATTGTACTAGTTCTGTCCTAATCCATATACTCCCTCTTAAAACTCTTCCCTACTCTTCTCTCACTCCATCAGGATTAAAAACTAAACCTCCTACCACCGCACTTACAGGCACCCTAAGCCTCAACCACACAAGCTCCAGTACTGACAACAAGCTTATAACCTTCATCACCACTATATTTTCTTCCCATGCTAATTAATATCTTCCACACCAAAATGCCAATCTTTAACAGCAAACACTTAAACCTACTAATCCTACACACAACCATTACCATACTGCTATTACTCTTACATTACCTTACAACTTACTATAATCAACTACAAAACTTCAGTTACCCTCCCTGGCAAACTAGTTCCCCATTCCACCAAGGCACAACCCAAAATTATGACATAACTCCCAGTCTCTTCAACACCATGCATACAACTTACTTAGCAAACAAATTCTCCCCACTTATAGGCAAATCAAGAACTTTTCTAAAATACACCAAACTTTACACCAAATTCACCAAACTTCTCTTACACATCAACTTATAACTAAAAATCTCTGGAGACCTTCACCCAAATCCTGGTCCTAATCCAACACTAAATAACCCCACCAACTATAATACCTCAACAAACCTAAAAATGTTACTAACCCAGCATAACATCAACCTTTTCCTCTTCAATATGAATGTCAGAAGTATAGGGAATAAAGTGCATTACTCTCCCTCTATTCTCCTGACATTGTCATATTAACCGAAACATGACTAAAACCAGAAAACAATAACAATGAAATCTTGGCCCTTGGATACAATATTCTACGTAAGGATAGAAAAATCAAAAAGGGTGGGGGCATTGCAATTCTGTTCAAAAATCATCTATCAGTTGAGACCTTAGAACTACCTATCCCTGACTTTGACAAAGCAGAGCTGATCTTTACCAGACTAAAAATCAATCCTAAAAAACATATTAACATTATTGGTGGATATATCCCACCGTGGAGCCATACATCCACATTACATAATATACTACAGTGGACCTCCAGTGTCCTCCCTTATGAAACAATCTTGATGGGAGACTTTAACATTGACTGGCTTACCTGTTCTTCCCAAACTCCAACAACTCATATCAACCTGCATGGATTTACCCAGCTTATCACAACTCCTACAAGGACAAACAAGACCTCCAAACAACAGTCTATGCTTGACTGGATTATGACTAACAGACCTACCTATTCCTCACAATCTGGCTATCTAGCAGATGGCCTGAGTGACCATCAACCAACCTTCCTACTAAGACACCATATCCTTCTCAAGAACCAGACCACCTTCCATCTAATAAGGAATAAAAAATAGCTTCATATCCTCTCTGAAAAGCTGCACCTGGGAACCACTCAGATAAATGGCCCTAGAAGATGCTGTTAATTTCTTTAACACCACCTGCCTAGACATACTAAATTGTCATGCACCCCCAGAACTATTAGAGTCAAAGCTAATTATGCACCCTGATTAAGTAAATAATGTAGATCTCTGCTCAAAGCAAGAGACAAAGCTTGGGAACTGCTTCTTAAAAACAGATCCCAACCCTTAAAACAAACATTCCTAGAACTTAGAAATAAAGCAAAGAAATTACTTAAACTTGACAAAATCAACTACTACAATAATATTCAACAAAAGTACGAAAATAACCCACAAAAATTCTGGACTGCCGTAAATAACATACTCCATCCAGATAAATCTAGTACACCATCCCAACATCAACCAGTAGCTCTGACAACATTACAACCCAATTCAATAAATAATTCACAGAAACCATTCTTGCCCTTTCTGATTCCCCAACCATAACAAATCCATCCATAGCACAGAATAACCCCAACCCCTTCTCAATACAACCAGTTTCTGTAAACACCATAAAAAGATTGCTAAAAAAACTAAAACCAACCGCACTAGCTGCAGATAGACTTCCAGCTGACTACCTATAAATTGCAGTGGATGCGATAGCATACCCTGTAGCCATACTCATAAACAGATCAATATTGGAAAATATTGTCCCTAATATTTGGAAAATCGCCCACATCCTACCTTTACATAAAGGGGGCAACCCTACAAAACTGACCAATTATCGCCTGATCCCTATTCTATCTCCCTTGTCCAAAATCTTAGAAAGATGCATTCACACACAACTGATGAATTACATAAACACACACAATCTTATGTCAAAACCCCAATACGGCTTTGGTCCTTGTCATAGTACCACCACAACCCTGATGTCCTTTACTAATACTGTTAATCAGCATAGGAACAACGATCAATTTGTATCCGCCATCTTTTTTGACCTATGCCTTTGACATGGTAAATCACAACAAACTTATCAATGCTCTCTTAGACCTAAGTCTTAGTCAGTCCTCTATTACCTGGTTTAAAAGCTACCTATCAGATCATCAGCAGGCTGTTCAATGGCAACACGAGCTCTCCCCTCTTCTTCCAGTTACCATAGGAGTTCCCCAGGGCTCTATACTTGAACCCTTGCTGTTCTCTCTTTTTACCAACAACCTCCATACCTCTACTCTACAAGCTTCAGTGATCCAATATATAGATGAATCCACCCTAATATGTGCAGCCCGTTCCCTAAAAGACCTTACCTCTTTAACCCAAAATTCTTTTCTATCAGCTGAGACATGGCTTACTAATGCCCATCTTATCCTCAACCTCAACAAGACCAAACTCCTTCTCTTCAATCCTACAAGATCAACCAAGCCAACCCAGTTCAACATCATATCCAAAAATAAAACAGTAATCACTCCAGTATCCCATACTAGATTTCTAGGCATAGAAACTGATAATAACTTAACATTTGATATCCAAATATCTCAAAGCATTAAGAAGGTGCACAAAAAAGTAGGTCTTTTATGCAGAAACAAACAGTTTCTTACAAGAAATAGAAAAGCTACTATTGCTTGTGCACAACTCTTATCACCTCTCCTTTACACATCACTATCTTAATCAAACTCAGAAAAACTGATTTAACCAAACTAGAATCTTGCTGTAACAAGATTGCCAAATATGCCACAGACTCCTCATACAGGGCACATCACTGCTCCTCTCTTAAGTAACTGAACTGGTTGGAATTGCCTCATCTGTTGCTCTTTAATCAAATAACTTTTGCCCACAAAATTTTGCATCAACCAGAAAAAAAAAAAAACTGCTGTCCAGACTCTTATACAACCACACTCGAATAGCAGATCTCTCCGTTCTAGTAATAAACTACTTCTGGACATCACCAAAACTAACAGCTAAGGAATCGCTTTTCTCTCACTGCATTCCTAAATTTTGGAACACACTACTAATGTCTTTCGGCTTTTCCCGGTTAGGGGTAGCCACAGTGGAACTCCGGTCCACTAATTATTGGCAGTGAATTTTTACTGTGCCAAGTTGCCAGCCCAATGCCCAACCTTCAAAGAAGACACACCCATTCATGCACGCACCTACCTGCATGTCTTTAAACATCACTCAACCGTGGGGAAGACATGCAGACTCCACACAGAAGGCGCTCCAGTCGAGAATCGAACGGGAGAACCTCTTGCTGTGAGGCAACAACACTAACCGCTGCACCACCCAAATATCCTCTAACTGCTCTACATTACAATTTTAAAAACTTCTAAAATCACACTTGAGCAACTGTTGGCTCTGTCCCTGCACTTGCCCTGGCTAGATATTTTATTCCCAAATTATCATATATGTGTAATTTTAGGACTGTATACAGTGAAACTCCTTAACCTACAGTATGGATTCTATGTACATGTCTGGTGTACAACTAGGTCACTATAAAGCCATGTGAAATGTATTTATCAATTTAAAACTCAATCTAAACCACTGTTTGTATAATGTAGCATACCTTACATGTTCTGTTGTCATTACTGTTCTTACGTTAAAACTGGACTTTATTATTTGGGACTTTGTTAATTTTGTGCTTTTGTCAGTTTTATACCTTTGTACATTATCTGTTTTGAGTTTTGAATTTCTGTTATTTTTGCAGCATTTCTCCCCAAGCCTCCACTGAAAAAGGACCTGTGTCCAGTCAGATTTTCACAGCAAACAAATGTAAAATAAAATAAAATAAAATAAATAAATATTGGGGGAACAAAGGCCCATCTCTATTAAATATAGTTCTTACAAACTAGACACTTGATAGAATAACAGTTTTTTGCATTAACATGCATTTTCTGAAGGGTATGAAGTCTGAAACTCAAATGTCTGTCATTATTTTCTGACTTCAACCCTCAATGATTTGCCTATGATTTGCCAGAAAACCACAATTTTATGAGAAACAGATGAAATATGAGGCAAAAATCTGGATATTCTGAGAAAATCTGTACAGATGAGAAATATGCTCCTACCCCATGTCTTCATCTTTGTAGCTATCATCCTGTGTGGCCTGTTGAGATGAGTTTGACAGAAGACCATGTATGCTACATGCACTGGATTTCTTTTGTCTATCCTGTTATCATCCGCTGTGTTTGTAGCATGTGTACAGCAGAACTTGTAAAACTTTTGTGCGAAGCTATGCTCTTGTTTTTCTACATGATCATGTCATCCTTTTACATTGAGAGAAAGAGCGAGTGCCATGTCACCTCTGACTCATCACCCCTCAATTCTTTAAATTTAATTTCTACCTCCTCAGTGGTCAGTGATCCATGCAGTCATTTGTTTTATTCCTTCCCACCCCATCCCATCCAAGCCAGTACCCAGCCTTCTCATTTTTTGGTGAAAATATAGACCAGACCTTTTTGCTTTCTCATAACACTCCCCTCCCCCAAGATTCCAACTGATATTACTCTTAATCAATTATTCCTTTGCTGATAATAGATATTTAAATAATTGTAAACTCCCACTGGCACCTCACTCAGCCATCTTGCTCAAAATCTGTTTTAGCCTCCCATATATCTGCATCTGCCTTTCCCTAGCCTCCTGCTATGTATTTTTTTCCACTTCCCATCATTCTTCACCCTTGTCTATACTGACCTACTTTATTTATTAATTTACCTGCTTCAGCCAAGATGCTTACCTCTTCCTGCCACAATTCTTTTTCCCCTCTGAGATTTCCATGGCCCTACATACTCCCTAAATACATTGTGATATACTGTCATTTAGCAAACTCTATTAGCCTAAAGAATCTTTTCCAGTGGATTTATCCTCAGAACTAATATCTATGGGATGAGTTAACCCTATAGGAGCAAATTAATTTCGTCTCACAGAATAATGCAGAGCTCAGTATATGGTGTTACCGCTGAATATCCTTCATTGTTCTGTATCAATTATTTACATATCTACTGACAGTCCAAGTGCAGTAAAACCAAGATTAATTTGTTTCTAAACCTGCCTGACAAAGGGGAGACTCAAAATAGCTTAGTGTAAATCATAGTTAACCAGTGAGTGTGGGAAAGGCTATGTCTCTCAAAGCTGAAACGCACTTTTCAGAAGCTTACTTCTGCTGCACTGCAGCATGGTTTGATCTACGATATGCTCATTGAAAAATCATTGGAACTATGAGATATATAATTTTCTTTAGCAAAAACCCTATTCAGCTGTTCATTTAGTATTACCTAAATTAACCATATAGCATTTTTCCACTTTTAGTAGATGCATTAGTGGAATCAACTGATAAAATAATGTTACCTTATTCTAACCATAGTTACCATTTCTTAACATTAGTATATGCCTAGCTGCTGCCTTTGTTAAACATGACATGCCTAAGAATCCTTGTACAACTGGTGTTTCACAGCAGCAGAACTCAGAATTTGAAGATACAGTCATGTAATTCATAGGCTAGCTGTGCATCACTGCTGTAATTGTTGAAGACATATCACCAGGGGATTTCCCCAAGATGTCCAACACTGACTCCTGGAACAGCGTTACAACTTTGATACCAAAGTGACAGTTTTAATGTGCAAGAGAAATATTACTAATTATTTATGTGTTATAAAAACACAACTGCGGTGTCATATATAGACATAAGCTTATTTGGGAAAAAATAACATGCAGGTTTCAATAGCAAGCTGATTCACTTAGTGGTATGTGATGTAATTGTTCAATGTGTACAATGGACACATGTGCAAACCCTGCCATGTGAATTACAGCACCACAAAAGCAGCAGCTGCTATTATAACTCTTCTGTGAAGATTTCAGGCTCTGACGGTTTATAATTCAGTTTGTCTGCAAAAGAAAATAATGCAGTATACTATATAACATTCTTCCTCCTAAAACACACAATATCAAGCATAGCTAGTAATAAATACGTATTTAAGTAGGCAGCAAAGCACTGCCCTGCAATGCATGCATTCAAAGTGTTTAAAGAAGATGTCATTATTGTATACTTTATATATACAATGTGACAGCTGTAGAGGGCAGTGAGACCAGCTATGTTATATGGGTTGGAGACAATGGCATTGACAAAAAGGCAGGAATTAAAGCTGGATGTGGCAGAGTTAAAGATGTTAAGATTTGCACTGGGTGTGACAAGGGTGGACAGGATTATGAATGTATATTAGAGGGTCAGCCCAGGTTGGAAGGTTTGGAGACAAAGCCAGAGATGCAAGTTTACATTGGATTGGAAATTTGCTGAGGAGGGATGCTGAGTATATTGGGAAAAAGATGCTAAGGATGAAGCTACCAGGTAACAGGAAAAGAGGAAGGCCTAAGATAAGGTTTATGGATGTGGTGAGAGAGGACATGGAGGTGGTTGGTGTGACAGATCAAGATGCAGAGGACCGAAAGAAATGGAAACAGATGATCTGCTGTGGCGACCCCTAATGGGAACAGCAGAAAGAACATGATGATGATGATGACAGCTGTAATCCTGCTAATACAATGCACAAAGACTAACATTTTAAAAATTAACTATTGGTTCACAGGTGAATTCTAGACTAACTGCCCTTAAGCACCATTGCAAACCTAGCTAATAACCTGAGGTCAGAATCAAACCCAGTACCTTGGTGTGTATGAGCTGAAAGCTTTTAACTACTATGCCAAACTCATGGCAATTACTGATGCAAGTTAACAGCCCACTCCTTGATAAGACTTGAAAGTGAAAAGTGGAGAAAGCTCAAGAGGAAAGCAAATATATTAAATGTATAAAAACAGGAGCCAGTAACTGTATGAAATTAACCCAGTAAGGGCAGTAGGGTAAATCAGTTCATCAAGAGCAGGTAATAATGATAAAGTGAGTACTCAAAGACAAATAAGTTCTCTCATAGAGGTGTACTGTGCAATTGCAACAGAGTACATACAAGATATTAACATGTAGGTTTTACTTTTCAAGTGTCATTCTATTGAATTTTTGCAGTCATTTTACAATGTACCTAACATACAGTTACAGCAGATTGACAGTTTCAGACAAAATGCATTCTTATTATAAACACAATAAAGGATGGATTTATGTATTATAAGGCATTAATACTAGTAAAACCATTGTAACTATTAAGACAATCTAAGAATGCAAGGCTATGTAATGTCTGACAAATTAACAGGGAATGAATTGTAATTAAATTATATTAAGAAATTTTGTTGTCATGTAACCTTCAGACAGAGGTGGGGAAGGGGTTGGAGAAATACCCCAAAAATGTACAAAATGTAGGGACTTTTCGCATTTTTTTTAAACTTATTTCTTTGCTAACCATGTAAGTCAGTTTGTGTATTATGAATCCTTTTTTAGCCAAAGTTTGAAGTAAATGCAGTAACTAGTCAATAGGCATGTTTGGAACGTGTGAGTAAACCAGAGCATGTGGAGAAAACTCTTCACTCTTCTGAGGGAAAGAGGGATCATTCATACATTTTCTATTACTTAAAGTGTATCCCAGGATGCAATAAACTGCGTAGGCTTTGCGCAGAGCCTACACGTAGTGTACCTGCTAAAGACAGTGCTCATCGTACTGCATCACGCAATGCATATTAATAAGATTTTGTGGCTCATGGCAGTTTTGCTGGCCAAAAAATCTTGCAAGCGAATGTGGATAGCAATTCTGTGTAAGTCAAAGCATGGACGGTCTGTGGATTTGTACGGAATGTCACATTGACCACCAGGGCTACACAGATAGCACTGATTCTGCACAACATTTCTTCACAAAGGCCAACATAATGCAAGGATACATAAATTTGTTGTTGTGTCTTTCGGCTTTTTCCCAGTTAGGGGTCGCCACAGCGGAACTCCAGTCCACTAATGATTGGTAGTAGATTTTTAAGTGCTGAGTTACCGGCCCTGACGCACAACCTTCAACGAATATAAAATGTCACATAAACATGTGTTACAATGAAACATAAACACACCTGTCATCCCCTTTGAGCAAGACCAAAAGCATACATAATGGGAGGACAACGGCCCATAAAATATGTACAGATATATATTATTGCACTTGCACACCTAGAAAATTTATAGAATAAATAAAATGTACATTAGTATGAACTGTCTGAACAGCATACACATACATCTGGATTCGAATCCAGTGCCATCTGGCCCTAAAAAGGAATAAATCAAAGCATTAATAGGTGGTGCTTCAGAGTCAGTTAAGTAGCACATGTATTTTATACAATCAATAGTAACTGTCACAATTTAGCAAGGATTTTCCTTTTTACTACCCCATGCTTGCTCCCCATATCACCATTGTCCTATCTTCCCCATTTCTTTTTATGAAGCATTATTGTGCAATGGTGTATAAACAACGTTGAATAATACCTGTATATAAATGTATGTCAATGTATCATAGACACCTGTAAAAGTATTACATACACATGTATTAGAGCCCAGTACCATCTGGCCCAAACAAGGACTATATCAGTGCATTAATATGTGCTGCCACAGAGTAAGTTTTGCAGTACAAGTATTTTATATACTCAATCCTAACTGTCACAGTTTAACAGAGAATTCCTATTGTTTTTCTCCCTGCTTGCTCCCCATGTCACCACTGTTCTGTCTTCCCCATTTTTATCCTTTAAAGTATTATTGTGCAATGGAGCTCATTGCTCACCAACATGCAGCAATGCTGATACAAAAGCAGTTAAATGTATTAGTTACAACTGTATTCGGACCCACTATTGTCTGGCCCCAAAAAGGAACATATCACTGTGCATTAATACCTGCTGCCACAGAATCAGTTAAGTAGCGGGTGTATGCAATAGCAGTTATGTCTGCCAGTTGCTATTCAGTCTCTAAAATGCACCTGCTACTCAACTGAGTCTGTAGTGCCACCTATTTATGCATTAATCTATTCCATTTTGCTAGCCTATCTATTCCAGTTGCTATCCTCTTTAAAGACCATCTCACTTTAACTTTCCTTGACTGCAAAACCCCATAACTTGACAGTGCAGAAATCATCTATACCACACTAACTATAAATTCAAGAAAAACACTTAATATAATTGGCTGCTATATCCCACCTGGAAATAATACCCCAGTTATAGAATATCTATTGCATTGGGCAAGTAATACCCTTAGTCAGGAGACATTCATACTGGGTGATTTTAATTTAGACTGGTTTTCATGTGATACAGATCACCCCATCCATCACATAAACGTGCATGGTTTTACACAAACTATTCAAGAACCTAACCAAATAGATAAAGCTAGAAAAAAACAATCAACATTGGAATGGATATTATTAAGTAACTCCTCTCACTCATTCCAATCAGGTTGCCTACATGATGGTCTCAGCAGCCACCCACCTACATTTCTTATACAACAACACATATTCCCACTAAAATCTACCATGTTTAAAAAACTCAGAAAAAACATTACTTTAATCTTGATAACTTCCTAGCTGACCTATAAAGGTGCAATTGGACTCCACTCAAATAGCTTGACCTAGATGATACAGGGAACCACTTTAATAAATCATTTTTAGATATATTAAATGCACATGCCCCTGTTAGAACCATCAGAGTAAAATCAAACTATGCTCTCTGGCTAAGCAGAGATACTAGGGCCCTTCTGAAAACTAAAGCTAAAGCCTGGGAACTATGGCATAAGACTAACAAAGTAGTTTCTAAACAACAGTATCAAGAACTTAGAAATAAGGCAAAAAACTAATTAAACAGAATAAAATAAATTTCTATCATAACATTCAAAACACAAAACTCAATCCTTCACCCAAGAAAATCTACTGCACCAACCCCAAACATCCGCAACAATTCCAACAGCATAGCTACCATTTTTAACAAACATTTTACTGAATCTAAAATTGCCCTTTCCAAGCAGCAAACTCCTACTCCTGATAGCAAACCAGCCAAGTCTACAACCAGCAATACCTCGTTCTCTTTCTACCCAGTTCCTACAGCCAGTATAAAAAAACTACCCCAGAAACGAAAACCTACTACACTTGCTGTAGATAAATTACCCACTAAATACCTCAAAATTGCAGCTGAATCTATAGCCTTTCCATTATCAATCCTTATAAATAGATCCATTCTCGAAAACAAGATCCCTCAACTGTGGAAAATTTCCCATGTAATCTCCCTTCATAAAGGGAGACCTTCCACAGAACTGACAAACTATCAGCCAGTTGCTATTCTTTCACTTCTTTCTAAGCTACTCGAAAGGTGTATTCATCTCCAGGTCATGAAATTCTTACTATCTAATAATTTTCTCTCAAACACGAGGTTTCACCCATCACATAGTACCACTACAACTCTCTTATCCTTCACTAATGCCATAAACCATAACAACAACTTTATATCTGCCATCTTTCTAGACCTATCAAAAGCTTTTGATATGGTCTCCCATTCCAAACTAATAGATGTACTAACTGAACTATTCTTCTCACCATCTGCCACAGCATGGTTTTGTAACTATTTATCTGGCCATCAACAATCTGTTCTATGGCAGGTTGACCTATCTCCGCACCTTCCTTTTATCCATTGGTGTCCCCCAAGGCTCTATCTTGGGCCATGTCCTTTTCTCCCTCTTTAATAATAATCTTCATACAGCTATTCCACATGGTTCTATAATACAGTGTGCAGATGATTCAACAATTATCTGTGCTGCCACTTCTCTGTCAGCTCTTCATTCTCAAACACAGGAATCTTTCACTTCTGTTGAAACATGGTTAGCCAATGCCCATCTAATCTTGAACCCAAACAAAAGTAAATTATTACTCTTCCAATCTAACAAGACATCTATGTCATGCTCACCATTTAACATAATAGCCAAAGACAATACTGTCATCTCCCTGACAACCCATACAAAGCTACTTGGAGTGGAAATAGAGAATAACCTAAAATTTGACTTGCATGTCTCCCTAACTATAAAAAAGTCCATAAGAAACTTGGAAGTCTATATAGGCACAAAAGGTTCCTGACCACAAATGGCCAAAATTACGTTAGCAGAAACCCATTCTGCTATATGCCTCTCCAATTTTAACTATTCTAAGGAAAACTGACTTATCTAAGCTATTAGCATATTATAATAAAATTGCTAAGTTTGCATCTGACTGCCCATATAGAACACATCATTGTACAGCTTTAAGGATACTAAACTGGCTTGAGCTTCTAAAAATTATTCTTTACAACCAACTTTCTCTAACTCACAAAATTGTAATACACCACGAAAAGGTGAACAAACAGAAATCACTAGTCAATCACAAAGTAGAATGGAGCAGGCAAATGTTTATATGAACACACCAAAATTTTATTGTAATCCAAGGTTAAAATTGTAGAATATCCAAATGTATAAGCGCTTTTGTCTCCTTTTTAAATAAGTTGAAGAGACTTCATCAGATACAGTTAGTTACTTTCATCACCTGAATTTAAAAGAAGAAATTCAAATTACATCACATCCTAGAGAGTCACCACACTTTCATTTAAAGCCATAGTATACTTAAAATTGTCATTACTTCCACAACACTGTGAAAGTTGTTAAAACCATTAAAAATACTTTTAAAATACTTCATGAATTTTAAAATCACCACCTATCTACAATTATATTAATAACTTAACATTTAAATAAATTTAAATAAATAAATTCATGTGGTAATAAATATAAATAAATATCTAAAATATTGGATAACATATATAACTGTAAATAAATACTCTTTCAAACAGTGTATATATGAATACGTTTGTTACACTAAGAAATTTACAAAGTTTATTTTAACGTCAATTCAGGGCTTTAATTTTCAAGAGACTACTAATAGACAAATTATCATTAAGCCCTGGTCAATATGTGGCGTTCAGTTTGATCTGCCATCCTAGTTCCATTTTGTCAAGCTGGTAAGACCATGCTCCACCTCTTGCACTAATCATTACAGTGTCTAATATAATGAATATAAAAGCATGATCTGGGTAAGCCATAATATATTTTGCTAAGGCGTTCCCTTCTCATAGATCACATATGTTTCTGAGATATTCCCCTATTCTGTTTTTAAATTTGCGCTCAGTCTTGCCCACGTAAAAACATGGGCACAAATTACAAACAGCACAATATACAACCCTCTCAGTTGTACATGAAAATCTACCTCTCAGCCAAATTCTAACTTCATTTATTGTGACACTGTTATTCTTCTTCTTCTTCTTTCGGCTTTTCCCAGGTAGGGGTCGCCACAGTGGATCATCTGTCCGCTCATGATTGGCAGTGGAGTTTTACGGTGTTGAGTTGCCAGACCAGCGCCCAACCTTCCACAGAAGGCACACACGCGCACACACTTACACCTAGGGCCAATTTGGAGTGTCCAATACACCTACTGCATGTCTTTGGGATGTGGGAGGAAACCGGAGCACCCGTAGGAAACCCACACAACCACAGGGAGGACATGCAGACTCCACACAGAAGGTACCCCAGCTGAGAATCAAACTGGAGAACCTCTTGCTGTGAGGCGGCAACGCTAACCACTGCACCAATTTCCATAATGTTTGGGCAGAACTTGCATCTCCCACATTTATGCATGTGTCCTTGAAGATACTCTTCCTGTCGTCTTTCAAACATATTTTTAAGACAATTTCCTTTCTTATATACACAAATAGGAGCATCCCCTAAAATGTCTCTCATTTCTTTGTCACTCCTAATAATTTCCCAATTTTTTATTAAAAGATCTTAATATAGTGTGTTTCATTATTGAAAGTAGTCAAAAAACTATTTTCATAAATCTTTTCATTCAATGGTGTTGTGGCCATGGTTATGTTAGTGTTGGCTTCATTCCTGTTGTCATCTCCACTATTAATTATTTGATTTATGTTACTTATATGGTATTCAACATTTTGGCTCCTGTCTTCTAGAAAGGGAGTAAAGTGCCCAGATTGTCTTTTGTCATTAACTTCTTGCATAATCTTATCAATTAGACTAATAGGATAACCTTTTCTAAGGAACAAACATTTCAGCAAGTTGCATTCCTCTACATAGTCATCTCAAAGGGTCGTCATCCAGGCTGCATGGACAAATTGCCCTTTCAGTACAGCTCGCTTTTGTTTAAAGGGATGACAACTGCTGAAATGTAAAAAACTATTAGAGTAGGTTTATTTTCGAAATATTCTAGCTAGAAATCTATTCTCAGTTTCATCTTTTAGTAAGTGAACATCTAAGTATGATATGTGTGTATCACTGACAGTATGTGTAAACCTCAAGAAAGTGGTTGTTTCATTGATAAATGCAAGAAAGTTATCCAAGATGTCTCTGGGCCCTTCCCATATTATAAACAAGTCATCCAGGTAACGCATATACGATTTACAATATTGAAAATAGTTGGAAGTTTTAAGGTGTTGTTTCTCCCAAATCAACATGACAATATTTGCATATAGGCCCCCACATCCAGAGCCCATTGCTACTCCTTCCTTTTGAAGGAAATATTGTCCTTCAAAGAAAATAAAATTATTCCTTAAAATAATGTCTAACATCTGTTCAAATAGGTTAATTTTGTCTTGTCTTAACCCTTTTAAGTGTAAAAATTCACAAAACCATTGTAATCCAATGTTATGTGGTATTATACTATACAAATTAACCACATCTATAGTCACTAACAGATAGTCATTTTTGTATCCAATACTATTGATTTTTCTTAAAAAAATCCCAAGAATTTATACATACACTAGTTTCATTCCATACATGTTTACTTAACTCCTTCTCAAAATATTTTGCTAGGGGGTATGTTATAGAGCCCCTTGCATCAACAATTGTTCTCATTGGTGGTTAATGCATGTCCTTATGGATTTTGGGAACTCCAAAAATACTAGGAGTACTAGGGTATTCTATAGAAAGATAGTGTAATTCTGTGATGGATATTAGGCCATCAATAAACATGTCCTGAATGAAGCTCTTGAGTCTCCTCTAGGCCCCGTTCATTTCATTCAAGGAACTCATAGTGTATGTATCTGAATAAAGATTTCAAACATTTTATTGTTGTAGTCCACTGTATTTATAATTCAGTATCCCTGCCCTTATCTGGTTTCATGATCCTAGTACCTTTGTTATGAAGAAGAAATTTAAGTTGCAAATTTTCATTCATACTTAAATTAGCTTGTGTAGTAGATGTTCTAGCATTTCTATTAATGTTTTTATTTAAGTCACGTAAATCAAGTTCACAAATTCTCTCATAAACAGTTAGGGTGGGGTGTAATGGTGGATTAAACGTGCTTGAAATCTTAAATGGATCTTTCACAGACTCTACCTTATTAAACATGACATTTAGGTTAAGTTTCCTAGTGTACTGTTTCAAGTCCATCAATGTATGGACTAAATTAAATGACTGACGAGGAACAAAAGTAAAACCTTTTGAGAAAATGTCACACATTGTCTTGTTCAACTCTATTTCTGAAAAATTATAGACCTTGAAGTCTTTCTCTGAATTACTACATAGTTTCAGAGGTGGGAGAAGGTATCAACCATCCTGGTCTATGTCAACAGTTAATTTCTCTGTTTCCCCCTCCAACCATTCCTGTTCACACCTCGGTTGTAACCTCTTCCTCTCCCCATTTGGTAATTTTGTGGCTGGCCCCTGTGTTGGTATTGTTGGTCCCATTGTTGGCTCAAAATCCGCTCTGAACGTCTCAGAGCTGGATATTCATCCTCATCTAAAAAATAATCTTCAGACGGAGCCAAACTGTTGGTTTCATCATTAGGGTAACTGTTACCATTAGCTTGGACATTCCTATCCTTATTAAACTGCCACTCTTGAGATGGGGGTGCGAGGGTACACTGTATTATTAGCATAATCTTTCTCGTCCCTCACCAGTTTTTTTTCAATTTTCTTGTTTTAATAAGTGACATTTGTTCATCTATTGTACAAAATATCCTACATTATTCAAACCTGTTACTGGAAAATGCAGAGTTCTGTGTAATTAACTTATCCAGTGTTGTCACTTCTTTATTTAAAAGTTTGATTGTTTTGTTGCTATTCACTATAACTCTCTGCATGTATTCAAACCCGAACTTATCAAATAGTTCAATAAGTTCCAAGTGGAAGTCCGACCCTGCCACCACCCCAGTGGGGTAGTGCCACATACGGTGACCTTTTGGCACAGTTCTTTGTTTAACACATTCATTGAAAAACATATTATCCATTTGTAACTTCTTGATTTTAAGTAAGTTATGATCTAGTTCATTCAACTGCTCTTCAAACACATATTAACATTTCTTCCCCTGTTAAATGTTAATTCATCATTTTTAACCAGTCTGACAACTGAGGTACATTAGAACCTACATTATTCAAAGTTGTAGCTCTGTTTGTATTATTTACCTCATTTAGCATTAGGTCAGAACGAAGGGATGGTACGGTTACACCGACCAAAGACGGTTGTCTTCGTGTGTCAGTGTTACCAATAGTTGATGTCAATGCTGCATTAAACTGCTGTGAAGTACCAGGTACAGCATTGTCCTCAGAAGAACCATATAATGTTGCATTAATGTCTGTAGATACACCTGGTGTAGAATGAATAGTAAATTGGGACCTCATTCACTGCTCTAGTCGGTCCATTCTGTTGATCAATTGCTATATCAGAATAGTTAAATCTACGCCTCCATTGCTTGCCGAAACCATTGTTGATTGTTGTGTTAGGTTTTGTGAAACATTGCCTTGTTCTGACTCCATACTCAACCACACCACGAAAAAGGTGAACAAACAGAAATCACTAGTATTGCAGTGGCTCTGGTTGGTTGTATTACACTTTTCTAGTCAATCACAAAGTAGAATGGAGCAGGCAAATGTTTATATGAACACACCAAAATTTTATTGTAATCCAAGGTTAAAATTGTAGAATATCCAAATGTATAAGCGCTTTCGTCTCCTTTTTAAATAAGTTGAAGAGACTTCATCAGATCCAATTAGTTACTTTCATAACCTGAATTTAAAAGAAGAAATTCAAATTACATCACATCTTAGAGCAGTCAACACACCTTCATTTAAAGCCATAGTATACTTAAAATTGTCATTACTTCCACAACACCGTGAAAGTTGTTAAAACCATTAAAAATACTTTTAGGTAGGTTTTCATGTACAACTGAGAGGGTTGTATATTGTGCTGTTTGTAATTTGTGCCCATGTTTTTACGTGGGCAAGACTGAGTGCAAATTTAAAAACAGAATAGGGGAATATCTCAGAAACATACATGATCTATGGGAAGGGAACACCTTAGCAAAACATATTATGGCTTACCCAGACCTTAAATTCATTATATTAGACACTGTAATTATTAGTGCAAGAGGTGGAGCATGGTCTTACCAGCTTGACAAAATGGAACTAGGATGGCAGATCAAACTGAACGCCATGTATTGGCCAGGGCTTAATGACAATTTGTCTATTAGTAGTCTCTTGAAAATTAAAGCCCTGAATAGACGTTAAAATACACTTTGTAACTTTCTTAGTGTAACATACTTACTCATATACACTGTTTGAATGAGTATTTATTTACACTTATATATGTTCTCCAATATTTTAGGTATTTATTTATATTTATTACCACATGGATTTATTTATTTAAATTTATTTAAATGTTAAGTTATTAATATAATTGTAGATAGATGGTGATTTTAAAATTCATGAAGTATTTTAAAAGTATTTTTAATGGTTTTAACAACTTTCACAGTGTTGTGGAAGTAATGACAATTTTAAGTATACTGTGGCTTTAAATGAAGGTGTGTTGACTGCTCTAGGATGTGATGTAATTTGAATTTCTTCTTTTAAATTCAGGTGATGAAAGTAACTAATTGTATCTGATGAAGTCTCTTCAACTTATTTAAAAAGGAGACAAAAGCGCTTGCTTGTACATTTGGATATTCTACAATTTTAACCTTGGATTACAATAAAATGTTGGTGTGTTCATATAAACATTTGCCTGCTCCATTCTACTTTGTGATTGACTAGAAAAGTGTAATACAACCAACCAGAGCCACTGCAATACACAATCTCATCCTTCCTTAAAGTTCCAGCAGACCACTTCACTCTAACAATAAGGACTTACTCACCATCTCCAAGGCTGACAACACTGCAAGAGAATCTTTATTTTACAACTATATATCTTGTATATGGAACTCCCTTCCTAAATCCATTCTCTCAGTTTCATCCACTAACCATTTCAAGCCATCACTTAAAGCTTATCTAAAAAATAAGTACCTATGTTCCTGTACTAAGCCCTCACGAATGCTCTGATACATCACAGCCATATGCAACTTATTCCCTGGTGTTTAATCCTTTATTCCTACTGAACTGTCTTAACCTTATATCTTGACATGTCATATTTTACAAATAGTATTAGCTATGTTCAAAGCCTAGGTATTGTTGTCAAGATGGAACAAATTTGTATTTTCTTATATACACTACATTTTGTTTATTTTAT
Source organism: Protopterus annectens (assembly GCF_019279795.1). Taxonomy (NCBI): domain Eukaryota; kingdom Metazoa; phylum Chordata; order Ceratodontiformes; family Protopteridae; genus Protopterus; species Protopterus annectens. The sequence continues at coordinate 807,816,534 of NC_056737.1, read as the reverse complement.
ACTTTATTGATTATTGTCCTGTGTGCATTCAAATTTATTGTTAGTCATGGAGCCTTTTTCCCCGGGCCTCCACTGAAAAAGGACCTGTGTCCAGTCGAACTTTCCCGGTAAACAAATGTTAAATAAATAAAATAATAATAAATACATTTTGGGACCAGATGGTACTGGGTTCCAATACAGGTGTATGTAACACTTTCAAATACTTTTACTTTTGCTCCGTTTAACATTACACAAATGTAGTGCTTGAAGGTGCACAATGCCAATTACTGTGTTTGTACAATGGTAAGTATTGTGCAACACTTTCAAACAGTGTGTGCATTCCCAGTGAACACAATAACTGCAACTGGTTGGAAAACATCATTCTACATTGGTCCTGATCTGTGGTAGGCATGACAGGCATGTGTTGTGAGGGAATGAGATACCATGCTCAAAGATGAAGTGTCCAGGAGTCCAAAGTGTTTGTTGGACTCCTAGTGAAGGAACATGGGCCCAGGCTATTGCAGAGGGACTATTCCAGCTCAGAGTAAAAGTCAGAGGCATGGGATAGTCTTGTCTGGGCTAAGACCAGTGTTACAGGTATACCTGCACTGGTGAGCAATGTAGAATCCATTACAATTACCTCTGAAGTAGGAAGAGGGATATCCTTGAATGTTAGATCAAGGAATGTAGGACTGGAGATACCCCACAGATGTGTAAGTATCAATTACAGAGACTACTTGTAAGAGTTAAAAGTGAATATAGTCAGGACTGGTATTCATAATGGTATTCTGTTCTGTTCTGTTTTTTTCCACATCTGCCACAGAGAGAGAATATCATATCCAAATACATGGGGTTAGACTGGCTCAGATAAGAGAAGCATGTGGTATGTGTGCATCAGAACAGTACTGTTATTGTAGCATTAAAAGTTAAAGACAGCTTTTTTGATATTTTATACAGTTGTATCAAATTGAGCATGGATACCTTAATTGTAAAAGCAAGTATACATGCATTAGTCTGTAGCACAAGCAACAGTTTCATATTCTAAAATAAAAGTGAGCATGCTTCTCTCGACTGTAAAAGGAAACTATGCATGCATTAGTCTGTAGGCCAAAAAAACAGTACAGTATTAGAGAGTAGTCAGAGTTTGTGGGGTCAAAAAACACGCTTTCCAACTATACATTACTGTTAAATTTTCATCAATATTTCAATGTAACTTCAGACATCTATACCAGTGGCAGAAATGGCCTGCTATAAACTGTAATCAGTATAATTTGAACATGCATATGTGCAATATGTTGTTGTTGTGTCTTTCAGCTTTTCCCGGTTAGGGGTCGCCACAGCAGAACTCCTGTCCGCTAATGATTGATGGTAGATTTTTACGTGCCGAGTTGCCAGCCCTGATGCACAACCTTCAACGAAGTTACACCCATTCACGCATGTCTCCACAAAGAAGACTCTTTAGCTGAGAATCGAACAGGACAACGTCTTACTGTGAGGCGACAACGCTACCGCAGCACCACCACCGCAGTTCATGCATATGCATATGTGCAATATATGCACACATAAAAGGATTGCTTGCTGTAGTCTGTAGGATAGCATGCATCTGTTATAAGATTGGTAGCCTTAAAAGTAAAAAATGTATTTGTTAGGAGTTGGTAGTCTTAAAAGTGAAGGTAACAGAATAGAGTCAAATAATTGTATAACTGCACTGTATGTCACATATGAAGCTACTAATGTTATCCCTTTTTCTCTCTCACCCCAACCCTTATCTTCTCTTCCCTCCCACAGCATAGTGGTATATGCCCAGCCCACAGGATTCTCCTGCCCCCACTCTGTGTGCTATGGCACCGAGGCCCAGCACATCTAGGAAGCAACTTGGAAGCAATCCCTCTACTACCCCTGCACTACCTGGCCCCTCAGCTAGTTCTGCCCTGCAGAACAGGCCAGTGGTTTCCTCAAGGAGTAGTGGCAGAGGTGGTAATTTTATCACCTGTGACAAACTGCCAGGGTTGCTTCATAGGACTATACACTGCACTGTTGGTGCAGCCTATGCCAGATGGACTGCCTGCTCTCCATCATTGTACAGAATATCAAGAGAGGAATGCAGACATCAAGCACTGCAGCCATCAGCTCAGTGAGGTGAGAGTGATGACAGTCCAGTGGATGAGGACTCAATTCTCACTGTCCCCCACCTTGACGACCATGGGTTCCAGATGTCCCAACCTTCACCCTAACCATGGTGTTCATCAACCTCTTGTGTCCTTCACCATCCTTGTGCCTTCTCTTGTATGTCCTGTCTGTGATTGCTTCCTGACCTACCCTACCTACCTGACCCAGACATACATAAGCCCCTTCGCCAACATTCCTTTCTCTCAAAAAACATATATAGGCACCTGTCCCACAGAATTATTCATTCTATACATAGCTCTCCATTTCACACATGTTGCTTCTTGACACACTTGATTTGGTCCAGTTGGATATACAATATGATTGTGTTGTGATCACTCCTACCTCTCCAGAAGTGACAGTGCAAATTCAGCTAATATTCTGCACATATGATCATTTTTTACTGTTAAAGAAATGGATAACTATGGTTCTTTCCTACCTCCCTCCTGCACATCCCTGCCCTGCTTCCACTTTATTTTTCCCCCTGCTTGCTCCCCATTTCACCACATTCCTATTTCCCCATTTATTTTCTTTAAAGACCTATTGAGCAATGGTGAGCATTGCACACCAACACAAAGCAATGGTAAATGGCAGCAATATATGTAAATGTATTTATAAGGATCATAGACACTTGTAAAAGTATGACCTACACCTGTATTCAAACCCAGTAACATCTGCCTCCAACAGTAACGCATGAACACCTGCTGCTACAGAGTCAGTTAATTAGCAGGTATATTTTAGAGACTCAATACAATCTGTTAGACTTTAGCAATGTGGCTCGAGTTTGCATACTTCTTACCTATGCAGAACCCCGCTGGTCGCCGTGCTATGGATATATATATATATATATATATATATATATATATATATATATATTTAGATATATATATATATATATATATATATATATATATATATATATATATATATATATATATATATATGCTTTATTACAAATACAGTTTTATTTAACACTGCTTTTTGTATAACCATTGCTGCGAGTTATTGCATGATGCACACCATCGCACAATAATGCTTTAAAGAAAAGAAATGGAGAAGATTGGACAGTGGTAATATGAGGAGCAAGCAGGGGGAAGATCAAAGGGAAAGGAGGGCAGGAATGTGCAATAGGGAGACAGGAAAGAACCATAGCCATCCATTTCTTCAACAGTAAAAAATGATCATATGTTCAGAATATTAGCTGACTTTGGAGTCTCACCTCCAGAGAGAGGAGTGACCACAGCACAATTATGTTGTATAGCCAATTGGACTAAATCAGGTGTGTGAAGAAGACACATGTTCTAAATGGAGAGCAATGTATGGGATGATTTTTTTTTTGTTGGGACAGGTACCCATTTTTATTTTATTTTTTTTTTTGAGAGAGGAATGTTGGGGAAGAGACATAGGCATGTCTGGGTCAGGTAGGTTGGGTAGATGTGGAAGCAATCACAGACAGGACATACAAGAGAAGACACAGGGACTGTGAAGGACATAAGAGTTTGGTGAACACCTTGGTTGGGGTGAGGGTGGGGATATTGAGAACCCATGGTTGTCACACTACACTGATGGCTGCATTGCAAGACATCTGCATTTCCTTCTCATGTTATTAAGTACAATGATTGTGAGCATAATCTCCAACTGGTGTAGGCATGCACCAACAGTGCAGTGCACAGTCCTACACACCAACCCTGGCAGTTCATTATGGGTGACAAAATCACTACCTCTGCCATTGCTCCTGGAGGAAACCACTGGCTTATCCTGCAGGGCAGAACTACCTGAGAGTCCAGGTAGTGCAGGAACAGTGGGGGGGTGCTGCCAGGTTGCATCCCAGATGTGCTGGGCCTCGGTACCATAGTCAGTGGAGTGGGGAGAGGAGGATCATGTGGGCCAGGCCAACCCTGTTGTGCTGTGGAAAAAAAAGAGAAGATAAGGGTTGGGGTAAGAGGGAAAAAAAAGAGATAACATTAGTAGCTTCATATGTAACATACAATGAGTTGATACAATTATTTGACTGTATTCTGTTAACTTTAATTTTAAGATTACAAACTCCTAACAAATAACATTTTTACTTTTAAGTCTACCCAGCTCATAACAGATGCACACTATACTACAGATTGCAGCAAGCAATCCTTGATGTGTGCATATATTGCACATATGCATGTTCTAATTATACAGATTACAGTTTACAGTAGGCCATTTGTGCCAGTGGTATTAGAGGTTTGAATGTACCTTAAAATATTGATGACAAAGTAATAGTATTTTATAGCTGGGAAGTGTAGTATGTGAATCTGGGTTCTATTTACCTTGTCGAAAAGGCTGTTCATTGAATGCCCTTTCATTGACACGTAAACATCAAACTACCAAAATTTAGAATGGCCACATAAGCAATTTTTTTCCCAGGGGAAAATAATCGCTTGGCTGTCATGTGGAATTTGCCGTTTCCTCCACTGTAGTGTGATCTCAGAGTTGGTATATTTAGTTAGGGGGGTGTGGGGGGCATTCATAAGGTGTGACAGTTTGCCTTCTTTGCTGTTGGCCAAGCAATTTTTTCCCCTGGGAAAAAAATTCACTTATATGGCTATTTGAAGTTTTGGTAGATTGGTGTTTAAGTGTCAATGAAAGAGCGTTTGATGAATAGCCCTTTCAACAACATAATATAGACCATGTGAACCTATGACCTCTGAATATTCTTTAATACTGTTCTGTTGGCTTGGCCTGCAGACTAATGCATGCATAGTTTGCTTTTACAGTTGAGAGATGCCCGCTCAGTTTGATATTACAATAGTAAACTGTTGGTTTGTGCTGCACAATAATGCACGCATACTTGCTTTTACAGTTAAGATATGCATGCACACTTTGATACAACTGTATAAGATACCCCATAAAACTATCTTAAACTTTTAATTCTATAGCAACAGTACTGTTCTGATGCATGCATACTACATGCTTCTCTCATCAAGGTCAATCTAGTAGCATGGGTTCTCACATTCAGTTCTCTTTCTGTGATAGCTGTGGAAAAGAAAACAGAACAGAACAGAATATCATTATGAATACCAGTCCTGAGTATATTCAGCTTTTAACTCCTACAAGTAGTCTCTGCAATTGATACTTACACATGTGTGGGGTGTCCCCAGTCCTACATCCCTCAATCCAACATTCGAGGGTATCCTTCTTCCTCCTCTGGAGATCATTGTAGTGGTGTATACATTGCTCACCAGTGCAGGGATACCTGTAACACTGGACACAGTCTGGGCAAGACTCTCCCATGACTCTGACTTGTACTCTGAGCCAGAATAGTTCCGCTGCAATAGCCTGGGCCCATGTCTCTTCACTAGGAGTGCAATAAACACTTTGGACTCCTCGACACCCAATCTTTGAGCACGGAATCTCACTCCTTCTCCACGAATGCTTGCCATGTCTACCTCAGATTAAGTCCAATGTAGAATGATGGTTTCCCAACAATTGCAGTTATCATGCTTACTGGGAGTGCACACTATGTCTGAAAATGTTGCATAATTTTTGCCATCATGCAAACATGGTGCTTGTCAGTGTGTAATGGTAAGCAGAGCGCAATATTGGCAAGCAATGCCATTTCAGAGCTATTGGCTGTACAGGCCTTTGTGTATGTGTTTTAGGCAAAAGTGAACACCAGTAATAAAGCATCATATATACAGTTCCATAGCACAGAAGCACAGGCAAATCTGTCAATCATTCCTCTGTTTGCTGTGATTGGGCTAAGAGCCATATTGTGCAAACAATGACCAAAATAATAAAAAAGTACTTAAAGGGGACAGAGACAACACATTTTGCAAACAAATGAAGAGGAGGTTGCATTTTAATGAAACAGAAGTTGTGAAACTGCTTACGTGTATTTTCACCTTTCACAGACCTACGTGTACACCTCTGTAAGTCTAACCTGACACAACACCCTGATATCATCATTCAATGTTGCCATCCATTGAAAACAAACACTGAGGGAGTGCATATATGATGTCAACATCCCTATGCAATTCCAGTTTATTGTGATTCAGCAATTTAAATGAGTTCAGGCTTCATTTGCATCTTCACCATGATGACAGCCCTGAATCTACATTATTGGCAACCATATATCCATGGAAATTGAAGGTGAGTTGAGTGTTGATTACACAGGGGAGGGTATTACTTTGCCATAGATCTGCACATAGGTGTACTTTTTTTGAGAAAATATGCCTGTATTTTGTTGGCTATATGCTGCATATGCTTACTTGCCACTATGAATAATCTGTTTTATGGAGTTTACACTTTTAGTTGTCTGCATTAGTTACAAGTTTATTCTTTGTTTGGGGGTGGGAGAGCAAAGTTACATTTATGTCATGGCACTTGTTGCTATTGCTACTCTCCTTTTGTTGCATTCACCCTGTATAGAACTGGATTATGTATCTGCTGTCACATATTAAGTTCAGTTCTGTACATATGAAACACTTTTTTTTGCTCTTCTGTCCATGTAAACTGTTTTCCATGGCTGTATTCAAAAAGTTTTCAAATACACAGGGAACACCAGCAACAAGTCAAGATGGTTGCTTTAGCACTTCTTGAATCATTCCACCATGTTGGTTTGCTTGATTAGCATACATTTCAGCTACTTATGCTGGTAGTATGTCATGGTATTTACAGTGGTTATAAAAAGTGTACACACCCCTGTTAAAATGCCAGGCTTTTGTGATATAAAAAATGAGACCACAATAAGTCATTTAAAAACTTTTCCCACCTTTAATGTGCCCTATAACCTGTACAATTCAATTGAAAAACAAACAAATCTGTCAGGGGAAAAATATAAAAAATAAAAAGCATACAATAAGCTGGTTGCATAAGTGTGCACACCCTTAAACGAATACTTTGCTGAAGCTAATGGGCACATAATGACATGAAAATGAGGATCCACCTGCAAATAAACCACAAACTATAAGCAAATAAAAGAATCCAAACTGTCAGACTGATTCCAAGATATATATAAAGGCAGCACTGTGCAGTTGCATTTACCCATTTCAAATACTGAGATTTGTGGTGCGCATGATAGGAGCTCTACTAGGAAGTGTGGTATCAGTAGTGCAGTTGATGTTGAGAGTTACTGTTGTCAGTGTTGTGCATGGTGACCACCTTACAATCAAGGTTCCAACTCATCTAGATGACCAGACTCATATAATAAGGAAGGGTTTCTACTCCATAAACTGCCAGGTGATTTGTAATGCCCAGAGCATTATTTACAAAGTGCATGTGCACAACCCAGGTAGTGCACATGATTCATATATATGGCACATTCCTAATTTGTACCAGTGGTTCCTACAAGATGACTTCTTCAACCATCTGGCTGGTAGATGTACACACTTGCCAGACAGAGAGGCCTGCACACACACACACACACACACACACACACACACACACACACACACACACACACACACACACACACAGGGACTATGTATCATGGGAACAGCCCATACAAAATATGTTGTTTGTTGTGTGTTGAAATTGAAGTTGGATATGCCTTTGAGCCCCGGTTAATAACTCTTATATGCAACTCTCATACCATGGTGGAAGTGTCCTATACTACAGGCCATAAAGAAACATGAAATATAGTGAAAAAGGTATTCTGATTACTGATGAGACATTTCTGTTGATTAGACACCTCAGGAGGGGTGCTGCAACATAGTCTGGACATATGTAGCAAGTTGTTTGATATGTGTGCCATATACCACAACATGATATTATAAATAAATACAGCAGAAGATGAACATCATGGCAGAACTTGACATAAAAGCTGCAGCAGCAGTATAAAGGCAGAGTAGAGAGTCAGGATGGGAACATGTATCTGCAGCACCACAGCCAAGGCAAAAGTGGACCCAATACACTACAGTTTTACAGTGAGGTGGTCTCTGGTCTGCAACTGCACCAATGACATAGACAAAACAGAATAAAATGATTTATGGAGTATCAGAGCCAGACTTCACAGGGCAATACATGGAATGGTCACACTGTGCATTAGAAATCACCATACCCACCAGGTTTGGGGGATATGCAGTGTACTGTTACCATTACTTGCCCAAGTAGGAGGACACAATGACAGCTTAATGCAGCATTATAATATGAGGTAGAGTCATAGAAGGTGATCACTGTAGCCACACATTCCTGGAGCTCGTGGAGAGTCAGGAATCACATTCCCCAGTAGTGGGTAATGGACTGCCAGAATATAACAATTGTGTGTGTCTACTGTGGTGGCTTGTGGTGTCAGAGATTAACCTGATCCATGTCAGAGAAGGGAAAGAACTGCTCAATGCTGCAGTTGTACCTAAAGGAAGTATCACATGTGTTGAGCCTTGTCAGAAATACTACCTATGACCAGGACATTGATACCATCTCTCTCCAACCAACTTTGTAATCTGATGTGGGATGACCTGTGTCCACCCTCTTTGCATCCAGGTCCTCCCATGACCATGCACTTGTAGGTGTAGATTGGCTAGTAATTGCAATGTGTCTCATGAATACATCTATGAAGGCAACATATGCCACCAATGTCCTTAGCAGTATTGCTTTATCCCTGTGCCTATACACCATGTCACTGTTCAGTTAGCGCATGTCATCCTACTAGTTATGGGGTATACCATCTCCTCAGTGCAGTGCATGGTACCAGGATATCTGACCTGCATATTTGCTAGTAGATGTCAAGTGTTGCACAGATATCAGAAATTGTGCTGGAATCATGGTAGTGCTGCACCATCCTGCATCGCTTTCCAACAGTGGGTATGCTCACCTCAGATGTTGTGTGAGTTGGGGGTGTAGGTGAAGCCCATGTGCTACTCTCAGATACAGGATGCTTGTCATGCTCCTTTGAGGCCATGTGTTCAGGTGCTACCGCCGCAAGGGCTCTTGTACTGGGGAATATGGATGACTCCTCCCTGTAGTGTTATAGAAAGTGAGTGTACTGTGTCATCAGAATGAGACACCTGCATGTTGCCATCATCACCAGCAACAGGTGTCCTGCTGATGTCAGCCCTATGTTGTCCTGTTATGCAGGATCCCCCACCCGTGGATCTTTAAAAGGCATGAAAGCACATGACACTGTTGTCAGCCTAAATACATATGCATCGATATCCCCATAATCCATTGTTGCATGCAAACTAATATACACAGAAACGGTCCTATACAATACACTGGAAGATGTACCTCGCTGTGCAGAATGTTGTATATGCAGACAAAAGGTGCCTGAAAGGACAGATACGCAGGGAAGCCATGATCAGTTTTCCTCTTCAGTCATCGAGTAGTTTGTATTATAGTCAACTATAATAGACATTATTAACCTGGTTCATCCCCTACTAATGCATGGTGGGCTGATGTCAAGTGTTCTCCCCATCAAAGCCACCCCCAGCTATGAGGAGATGAACACCCTGGCCAGCAAGGGATACTAAAAAATTCCATGACATCTGTCATACATTTCTGTGTCAGTGGCCCACCCCCTATGGTGGACCTTTCAGCTGCAATGTCTTATGCCTTTCACTTTACATGGAAAATTATATTGATAACCCCCATCACATGTGTTGTAAGGATATATTATAGATACCCAAAGCATTCATTTCCTGCACCATTCCCTGCCATATCTGATCCTTGTACTGCTTGTCTGAAGCACTTTGTTCAGGAAGCACATGTCCTGTATGCAGTAGTAGTCAGTTCTCCTAGCTAGTGAAGTTTTCTAGGTGTTGCATCCCTCAGGTGGTCATACCAGGCCCTGTACAACTAAGGATGAAAACACGTCATTCAGTGGGTGTATATGCCATATCCTGCCATTCAAATGATTATGATCATGGCCTCTCTCACCCATGTAGAGATGGTAAATAGCTGCAGATACTGCCATACACAGCCTCAAACCCTCCAGTACAGCATTCATACCTTTACATATCTCCCTGGAACCACAAACACACACCATATGGCATGAAATTCTTGTATTTTCCTATGTTCAAAATTTGCTCTTCCACCATTCAGTTAGACAATAATGTGTCATGCAATTGTGATGGGGTCTTAGTTACACACAACAAGATATGTGCCTCACCCCATTACAGACATTACAGGGCTTGTAGTTGTGGATGAGGTACTTTACCAGGCTAGGCTCCTTCCTTAACTCTGTAGTGCTCCTCATTCAGACAGCTTTTATTAAAACTCCTGCATAGTACAAGATGGTGACAGCGCTTTATGTCATGCTAGCAACAGGCAATTAGTGCAACAGTTATGTACACTAAGCCAGTTAGTGCTAGTGTTTGACTCACTTCCTGTGTATAATGTGCCACCCATACATATCAGAGTGAGCTGTATATGTATCATTAAGCATGAGGAATGTGACCTCTATGTTCATGCATATGGAGTGTGTATGCATGCAACACCATTCTGCAGTGTTGAATTGTATGACACATAATTGACAAATGTGTATACAGGTGTATGAGGCTGTCACATTGCTGCTTAACTGGGCCAGCTTCTGGGTGTGGTAAAGGCAGGGCACTTGAATGGTGTGCCAGGGATAGCCAAATGCTCCAACTCTTCCTTCACAAAGATTTCATATAGTGCCGGATTGGCCACTACGATAGTCCTTTGAAGAGAGTTAATGCCTGCAAAGATGCTAACCAATGAAGTGACACCACTTATTCTGGGACACAGTGTCATCATAGCTAAGATAATCCCAGATGGTACCAACCTTACCTGTTCTGCCAAAAGGAGGTTGAGGTTCAGGAGAGTAAGCCACAGATGTATTCTAAGAATTCTTTGTTATTGTTGGTTAGTACCTCACCTTGTACACTGTACACTACTGTACAGGTGTGTTTAACAGTACATGTCTTGTTGTACAGCTGCTGAGGAGCACCTAATAGTCCACTGAACAACTGAAGTTATGTTTTTTCCATGTCTGTGGTGTATATACGTGTGTGTGTGTGTGTGTGTGTGTGTGTGTGTGTGTGTGTGTGTGTGTGTGTGTGTGTGTGTGAAATGTTTTTGTTCCCATTATGTCATCCTTCTGCACATCCAGTTGTTGAAGTAGAGGAGGAGAAGCTGTACTCATGCTGGTCTCTATCAACCTCTGCATTTGATGCTGGGTCACCAGTGCCCTCAAGGTCTGCCTCTCAGGTGGAAGGCAATGGCCTCTCTGCTGGAAGTAACTTGGAAGGGTCACTGATGCTCTCCATATCTGCCTCTCAGGAGGGAAGATGATGTCTTGTCTCCTGAGAGTGAACTACAGGAGTCTGCAGAGATATTCCAGCATGAGATGCAGGGACTGGCAAATTTGCAGCTCGATGTCTGTCTTGGCACTATGGTCCATCTTTCACCACAGCTGCCAGAGTCATGCAGCTTGCAGGCCCCACCCATCAGGCCACCAAAATAACCACTGGCGCATAGCATCAGCTACCTGGGCGAGTAACACCATGGTTTGTTGCCCTATGGGATGGTCTGACAACCAACAATTCCAAAAGTCCACCCTACCCATTTCCTTGTGTACTCCCTCTTTTCTGTGTCATTCACAATTCCTTGTTCATCATCCAACCCTCCTTATCATAGTCGTCCATCTCCTCTATGTATGTGTCCATCCACTATCATCCTCAGGCACCTCTCTGTCTGTTTGTCTGTGTTTCTGTGCCCTATTAATCTGTCTTTCTGTCTGACCCAGCTAGCTGTCCCCCCCCCCCACCTACAGACATTTTTGTGCTAACTTCCACATCTTTTTCTTTTGAAAATGAAGAGAAGGGATTAAGAGGTAGTATCCCACAAAATACCTGTCCTCAAACCATTCATGCCTTATGATTAACCTTCTGCTTGCTGTTCTCACCTTTCCTACTTTCCTGTCTACCTTATTTCATACCCATTTATATCATGAACAATGCTGCCACTTTGCTGTGTACATATCTGCAGTGATCTGTCTTTTTGCTGCTGTGCTGAGCTGTACTACTGGCTGTACCTATGTTCTGCAGCATTGCACAATGCAGCATACACAGCCTTGGGCACAGTAGCACACCTCACCCTGACATCATTCAAGTTGCCCACATGTGCTGTTGCACCTCTGCTTATTATGCAATCTTTTGCTTTGCATGCAATTGCCATCCCATATCTACTACATCTGTAATTAGATCTCCAAAATGGCTTTCTAATGAAATGTCGGCACACCAAATGCCAGGTGTTGACATGGCAAAAAAAAAAAAAAAAAGATCCAAACCGCAGAAGAAAAGCAAATCTCAAAAAAATCACTCTTCTTCTTCAATCTTTTTTTTTTTTTGCAGGGGGGCAATCCCCCCACACCCAAAAGTCAGTGTTTTAGGACTCACTATAGGGGGTCCCGATATTTCAGATGGTTACCTCTCAGGCACTAACGCTGTGTACACAGTGCTTGTCTATGATTTCTAGTCTTTGTATCATAAGTGAAAAGCAAAGTTTTCCTTCCAGGCCTTCAGTGGCACTCTCACTTTAGGACTCATGACTAAGACCAGCCACAATGCTAATCTCTGTGATACTTCAGTACCAAGTCATTTGAGTTTATTTCATTTGGTATGTACTTTCAACTTGCCATTGTTTTATCTAGGTTCCTGTTCTAGTCATTCTTATTTATCCAGTCACCTTTTGTGACACATAATATCTAAGAAGACAATGTATACAGTCTATGCTTGATCTAATGCACTGTTTACACAATCAAATAACTCTTAGATTTGAAAAAAGCTTGTAAAATGAACTATAAAAAGCATTTTCTTATAAAAAGAAATGAATGGTCTTGTTTAAATATTGCAGAAGAATTCATGTTTTTTCTTCAAAAATATATAAATAAATGGTCTCAAATATACTAACAGAGAATATGAATCATCTGCTAACCTGGCAGTTCACTTTCAATAATAAAGAATTACAAAACATTTATTTTTAAATAGATATCACATTGCATTTTAAATTAGTTGTGTAGAGGTAAAACAATTATTCAAAAGTAAATTATAATGATACTATGAGACATGGAGGTATTCAGAAAGATTCACAACACCATATCATAGCACTAAATATTATAGAGGTGTTAGTGTACAGTGGCCCATTGCTGCCTACCCATGTATTAGCACCTGCATAATGCTGCCCTCAGGGAAAAGGTCTATATAGTAAGTTAGTGCATCTATATTACTGGCAGCAAGCGCACTACTAAACAATAACAAAGTGTCCTCATGACAGGCAGTTACATGCCCTACATGACAGAAACTGTGAATTGGCATGCCCACTGGCTTGCACATTCACATATCCAATAAAGCATGAGGGTTGTAAACAGGCCATAGAAGGCCACCATAGCAAAGTGTCAGTTCAATTTATCCTAAAATTGATAAGAAAAGGAGGAAATAAGAAAGACAAACATGAAGCAGGAGCAAGAAAGCAGCACAGGCAAGGGTAACCTGAAGGAAGATTGGTAGGGAAGAAGAGCATTTTTAGAGGGACAAGCATCCATCACATATTTTGAAGAAGAAAGGCAGATGGAAATGGTTGCAAGGAGCATTTGCAGAAAGGTAGAATGAAATAGTGAAGGTAGTAGAGGCAGGCAAACAAATATAAAGTGCAGAACGAGACAGACAGTGGTGGTACTGATGCAAAGAAGAACAACAGAAAGGGATACAAACAATAAGAAGGAGGACAATTGGCAATGGAGAGGATGAGATTAAAAATCTGGTATGGGAAGTGGAACACAAGGAAGGGAACACCATGATGAGGGTAGGGCCAGGTACAGACAGCTCATTTAACTGACCCAGAAAACCCTTGCAGACATTATTCACATCCACAGCTAACATCATGCATGTCTTGCCTCTAATGGATCAGTGGTCAGGGCCATCCAGTCATGTATCAATCCAGATGCTAGTGGACCTCTGACATAATCAACTGCTACACTTGATGCTGGATGGCCAAAGATGAGCCCTCCAGGTCACTGTCAAAGGAGAACCCTCTGCCCCTCCTCCTGAGAGGTAGCCAGTAGAGGCCACCTGCAAACCTTCCAGGTCACCTTCAACAGAGTGATCGTCATCCTCAGCAGAGAGACAGTCCTGGTGACTGTTGGTGATCCATCCATGTCAAGTGGTAGAGACTCTGGTGGCCACTGCCTCTACACATCATGCACAACTGAACCTGCAGAAATAAATAAATATGACATATTGCACACATGCATATGACAATCTGGATTTCTGTTATACATGATAAATACTTCCATGCTGCCCTTACACTATTGTTTGGAAAGGATGTCACTTCTCTTCAGACAGTGAACAATATAATGTGCCCCTGCCAACAGAAAGCAAGGGCAGAAACAGACAATAGCAAGAAGGTACAATGCAAAAATCTATGTTCAGCTCTTACTTCAACATAAACTTTTATTTACATACCTAACACCTCAGTCATAGTGGACATTCACATGTTTACAAAAGTATAAAATGAAAACCTTATATACAAGTCTAAAAAGCAAATCATTTGCATCACTGAATAACAATCAAATAACCTTATAATTTATTAAACTGATGAAAACAGTTAAAAAATATTAACTCCTATGAAAAGCACAGATGGAACAATGGAATTAAATGTTAAATAAGAAATCTCCAGTTAAAATTTCCGTTGAGTCTCTTGGGTATAATTTTTGAAACTTTATAAATAATATTTCTTCTTTCTGTCCCAAAAACGCATTTATTACCATCTTCTCTGCCACAAACTTAAGATCTGCAGTTAAGCTGTTACGTGTCCTTGAGAAGTACATGGTTGTTGGACTGTGCCCGGCCTATTTGTAATATCTCTAAGATGTTCCTATATTCTAAATTAAATTTTCTTTTTGTTTCTCTTTTGCATGTTAAATAATAGGAGTCCCTCAGTGCAAAAATTGTTCTTTCATTATCACATGTGACCTTCCCTTTAGTATCAAATTTTATGTAATTTATTCTTCAATTTCAGTAATAAAATGTTTACAAATAATGCATTTGCCACATGGAACAGTGCTGCTCTGTATATAGACATGATTCCAAATGTTAAAAAGAGTCATAAGTTTACTATGTATAATATAATATAATATAATATAATATAATATACTTGCTTAAAATCCTGCAAAATTATGCTGTTTCAGTATTGCTTAGAATTTGGCAGCAAAAGTGGAAAACTTCACAGCAGCCAGTAGACTGGAAAAAGTTAGTTTACATTCCAGTCCTAAAAAAGAGCAATTTCACAGAAATAAGTATGGAACAACAAAATGGTTCAACTTTTGGGAAGGAGTAAGACAAAACTATATATTGTTACCCCACTTATTCAGTTTATATCCTGGGAGAAATATTAACATCTTCAGATATGCAGATGATGCCACTCTAATGGCTGAAAGTGAGGATGCATTGAACAGCCTACTGAAGAGAAGGACAGTGTAAAATCTGCTTTTTATCAACCCCCAAAAACTAAAATTATGACATCTACCCCTTATGCCATCTAATCATTTCAGTTCTATGCAAGTAAAAGGAGAAGAAGTGACGACAGTGACACATTTTATTTTCCTGAACTAAAAGCCCTCTGTAGATGGTAATTGCAGCCATGAAATTAAAAGATGCTTTTTGGAAGGTAGGATATGGTAAATCAGGCTAAGATTTTAAAGAGCAAAGGATTGTCAACAAAAGTCGGCATGGTTAAATCTATGTTTTCTCCTCCTAGTGCCATACGGCTGTGAGAGTGATACTATACGTAAAGCTATGCTCTGCAAGATTGATGATTTTTGAACTCTGATGTTGAAGAAAACTGAGAATTCCATTGGCTGCAAGAATATTAAACAAGCCAATAATTATGTAAATAAATCCAGGCTGTTCAAGGCATGAAAAACTAAAATCAAATAACTTGGCCACACAATATGTATACAGGATTCAGAAGAAAAGAAACTGATGATACTAAAGATCAAAGGTAGAAGAAAAAGAAGAAGTTGGGGGCAGCAGAGACTAAGGTGGATCAACAACATCACTGAAGTGAAGAAATACATTTGCAAGAACTTAAATAAGCAGTTCTTGACAGACAATCCTGGCACACTAAGGCATTTGAGGCCATGAAAAGTCAGATTAAACTAAATATCTAAACAACAGTAACAACTGAATCTGAAATATTTTCCCATTCTGCACTAAAATATAATGAGAAAAGAAAAAGACATCTCAAGATAATATCCTCGCTTATCATATACCAAGCTTTTTTATTGTTTGTAAGTTGATTAGAAATAACTTCGTATTCCAAAACCATAAAACAGCTTATCAGAATCAACATGCTTATTCTTATCATGTATAAATTTATTTCTTCTATTTAATATCAGACATATTTGTAAAACATGTTTTCTAATGAACCTCATTCGCATCCTTATATTTATAACTTTTTGAGAGAAACATAGAAATAATTCTTAAAGTTTATCCTGAAAATCTTCCCATGTAGAACACAAACATCTAGCTTTGATTTATTGTCCAAATGGAAGACATTTTAAAGTATGTACTGATGATAACTTGTTCCATGAAGAAATGGATTAGTTGCTGCTACTTTTCTGGATAGCTTTGCAGTAATACTAGCACCAGGGATAGTACACAAAGTAAAACCTAAAAATGTATTTATTGTATACCAATTTCTGATGTAAACTTGAAACCAAGTCTGTTTTTCTTTTTTTTTTCAAATAATTTTATTAAATAATTATTAAAATGAACAAATATTTCCATGAAATTATAACATTTTTTCTTTAAAGTTAAAAAACAAGAAAATAAAAAAACAAACCTTCTAATATATAAACCAATGTAACTAAACTATGTACAAAGACGTTCATCATGCAAAAAAATCTTAATGTAGCTGTAGGATTAATAAAAATCATCTGTTTACATAAATTAATAAGCTATTTTTCTAGAAGTTCATAGATGATATTCCATGAATTATATAATGTATTCCTAGATGATCTAGATTTAATAGTTAACATTTCCAAATTACACGTTTCAATGAATATATTTTTAAATTCTAAAAATGTAGGTGCTGTACTAGATTTCCAATTCTTAGTGATTGTTTTTCTAGCTATAGATAGTATAGACCAAACCAAAGGGTACTTATTCTCTTTTACACAATCAGGAACATAAGTATTAAATAAAACAAGTGATTGAGATATAAAGAAATTATCAGTAAAAATTGTTTGCAACAAATTATTGATATCATCCCAAAATGTTCTTAAATATATGCAATTATACAACATATGAGACCACTCAGCATTCAATTCAATATTACATCTCCAACATGTTATATTCTTTGTAGAAAATATATTTATATTATGAGGAGTGATAAATGATCTATTTAAAAATCTCCATGTGAATAATTTCCATTTTAAAGAAGAAGTAGTCATACTTGCTGATTGTAAAATATTCAATTTGTCTTTCTCAGAAGGGGGATTATTGTTGATTAAAGAAAAATATTTCCAATAATTATCTGAATGTGTATCTAAATCACATTTAATTGCCCTATAAATGTTTGATAACTTGTTATTAGCAGGGGATTTATGCAAAACTGATAAAATCATATATTGTATTAGCTTGGGAATTTTTTCCTAATTATAGGAGACATAGAATGCAATTTATTTAATACATATTGTCTAGCTTCTTGAAGCTCTAACCATAAACAAGAATCAAGTTTATACTCTTCCAAGAGTAAACTATTGGATTTTATCTCATTGTCTATCATCATTTGGTGCCAAAATGTTAAATGCTTTTGTTGAAATATAGACATTTTTGTATAATCTGAAGAGAAAATAGATCTGTGTGTGTGTAGACTATAGGGAAGAGTAAAAAAAGCCAATCCTTATATATATTATATTTAAATATAAATTTTTAAAATGATTTTAAAAGAAAAACTATATACTTAGAATTTTCCATTCTGTTCTCCTCTACTTTGTTTTCTTGTGACATGTTTGATGTAGTCTATTTTTGTTTTATTTCATTTTTATTTTGTTTTTCACACTTTTAAGTATTTGTTTCTCATTGTAAGTACTACATGAGCAATGAGTTGACAATATAATATTTTATAATTTTAAAATATGATTTATTTTAGCAATAGTAATGTGCATGAATATATATTCATATATTTATTCAGTCTACTTTTTTCATTTTCATTTTGTTTTTCTCATAGATTCTATATGTTGCAATATTGGGAATCTACAGGAAATTTCGTATAAATAATTTGATAGTTTAAATAGAAAAAATATTTCACATTGGTTGACAATAATATAATATATGAATTAGTATCTAGATAGTTACCTAACTATTTTGTACTTTGTTATATATATTTATAGTAGTATAACATTTTTATGTTTTGTGTTATAACATAAAGTAGGCAGATCTTTTGGATCTGATTTTTGGATCCAATCTTGAGACATGCAACAGCTATTAACATCCAAGCTGAGTCATACAGTTTTTGAATATGAAGCTCGTTTGCAGTTGGAATACTTTCTCCCACCTTATTAATAGGTTTATATACATGGTAAAGTTACATAGGTTTTAATAGCTTTGTTTATCCAAAGCCTGCTGCTGTATCTGGTGCTATCTCTTTAAATGAATTAATTGATTGTCTTAATTGATGCTTTTGATTAAATAATTGGGAGTGTTTTTTGTATTTAAGCACTGAATTTTAACTAATTAATGTAACCTGATGAAGCGCGCCATGGTGGTGCGTGAAAACGCTTGTTCTTTTTGTTAAAATAAATTATTTACCTATCGTGGTGGTTCCTTGCAGTTTTCTACATAACTATAGGGAAGAGTAAAAAAAGCCAATCCTTATATATATTATATTTAAATATAAATTTTTTAAATGATTTTAGAAGAAAAACTATATACTTAGAGTTAAAACTCAGAGAAGAAAATTCAGAAATATAATCTTTTAACCTCCAAATAAATGGATTATTAATTATATTTAGCTTATAGGAACTGTTTATATCTTTGGTATTTTGTGACAATACCTCTATAAACTCTTTCCACTTAGCAGTGTATTCCACATCAATGAGATGAGAGATTGTATTGAATACTGATGAAATTGAATAAATTTCTAAATTTGGTAAGGCTATACCCCCATTATTCCAATTATACATATGGTATGTTAATGCAATCCTTGGCTTATTTGGTAACCACAAAAATTTCTGAATCATTGAATTAATTTTTTTAATTATTTGGTAAGAAGGAGGTATAGATAAAGATTGAATTATATATAAGATTTTGGGGAGAAGGATCATCTTTATTATTAAAAGTTTATCATCCATAGAAAAGGGTAATTTGTTCGATTTATTTATTAAATTTTCTATCTGTAATAGACTTTATTATAATTTATTTGAATGGTATCTTTAATATTGTTAGTAATAATTATACCTAAATATGCTATTTGTTGAGACTGAGCTATATATTCATTATATTCATCAGGTATATTGTATTTTTTGAACCTGTTAAAAGAATTTGTTTTTTACTATTATTAAAAGTAAGGCCGGAATTTTTTTGAAAATATTCCATGTTTTTAAAAAGTTTTTGTATAGATTCCCTTCTACTCCCAAGAGTAATCAATATATCATCTGCAAACATTTGTATTGTAGATGACATAGTGGGGTTTAACTTGTATCCTTCAATATCTATATCATGACTTATTACATTTGCCCATGGTTCCATAACTAATGAAAATAAAAGAGGGGATAAAGGACACCCTGTTTAGTACCTTTTACTATTGGTATATTTTGAGATATACTAGTACCAATTTTAACATAAGCTTGGCTACCTTCATATAACAGAGTGATAAGATTGATAAAATTATTGGAGAAATCTAATTCCTTTAATAGAGTGAACAAATATTCCCATGTAACTGAGTTGAAAGCACAATTTATATCTAAACTAACTAGGATTAAATTTGTTTTAAGATTTTTCACCAAATCAATTAAAGTTAATATTCTTTTAATGTTATCATATGAAGTTCTCTTTATTATAAACCCCATTTGATCACTATCAACTAATTTGGGTAAAAGTGTTTTAAGCCTTTCTGCATAAATGGACATAAATAATTTGTAATCAGTGTTTAATAGGGAGATGGGTCTATAGGAGGTACACTTAGAGGGATCTTTGTTAGATTTTAAAATAGGAGAAATAAAAGTGTATTCCAAGAAGGTGGAATTATGTTTTTGTCCTGAACAAGATTAAATACTTTATAAAGCAATTTTAGAGCATTTATAGGTAGTAATTTGTAAATTTCAGGAATGATGCTGCCATTACCTGGTGCTTTATTTTGCTTTAATTTGGTAATGTGAGTTTGAAGTTCTTTGAAAGATATTTGTTTATCAATAGAAATCTCTTGTTCCTCTGAAAGTCTTGTTTTAGTGTATTTATTAATAAATGTTTTTATTTCCTCTTTAGAGTTAATTTCAATAGTTGTTTGGTTGATGTTTATAAAAAAACTCTCTAAATTAAGTTAATATATTATGAATTTCCGATACCATTTTTCTTTTTTTAGGGGAGAATATTTCATTAATATGATTGTTTGTGTCTTTCGGCTTTTCTCAGTTAGGGGTCGCCACAGGGGAACTCTGGTCCGCTAATGATTGGTAGTGGATTTTTACATACCGGATTACCAGCCCTGATGCACAACCTTTAACGAAGGCACACCCCATTCACGTATGCCTCCACACAGAAGACGCTCTAGCTGAGAATCGAACGGAACAATGTCTTGCTATGAGGTGACAATGCTACCACAGCACCACCACCGCAGCTGATTTCATTAATATGATTAAATCTATTTAATCTTTTCATTTTATTAGCAAGAATTTTTAAGGATTTAGGGTTAGAAGAGAAATTTATAAATTTGAATTTTTCTATATTGATCATAGTTTTATGTTTTAATAATTCTAGATATTTATTATTTAACATATTTATTTCTTTTCTTTAATCTGATATATCTTTATCACCCATATTACTAAGTTTTAAAGTGTCTAATTTACATTGTATATCTTGCAGCTCTTTATCCCAAGCTTTCTTTTTTTTTTTGTTGTACCAATTCAATATCCTACCATATAGATAAGCTTTTAGGGCATCCCATATGTACATTTCTGATATATCATTAGTATTGTTAAGTTCTAAAAAATTCTGTACTTCTGTAGAAATGAAATCATTAAAATCTTTTAATTTTGTGATATAAGCTGGGATCCTTTCTATATGAATATTAAAATTTGGATTGACTACCACTTCAAAAATTATAGAATTATGATCTGATAAAGGACATGAAATCACTGCTGATTTGTTTAAGGAATCTGTTAAATTATTAGAAATAAAAACTCTATCTATCCTCGAGTATGAGTTATGTCTATGAGAAAAAAAGGTGCAAAACAAAGTAGTATCTGCAAAATAATTTATATCTTTCAAAAAATAAGTATCTGAAAAGTATTTTAATAATTTAGATGATATAGATATTCTTCTCTTCCCATTAGTACTAGAGTCTTTGTAATCTAGAATACAACTGAAATCTCCTGCCAAAATAATGTTCCCTTTAGAGAATAGTACAATTTGATCTATATGTTGTTTCACTGTGTTTATCCCTATCCCTGGGATCCAATATATGTTAAACAATGTGAACATTTTACTGTTTATTTCTATGGTGACTGCACAAAACATTCCTTTATTATCCTTATATGTATCTATTATTTTAGGAAAAGGCATTATGCTGTTCCATAGGATAGCTACTCCTCTCTTTTTCTTAGTATGTTCAGAACTTACTAAAATCTTATATGTTTTAGATTCAAGTCTGAATATATCCTCTGTTATTAAGTGTGTTTCTTGTAAAAATACTAACTGGGATTTATGTAACTTAAGAGATCTAGTTAAATTCCTCCTTTTATTAGGATTATTTAAGCCATTAATGTTAACTGATATACCTTTTAGTGTAGTCATTGAAAATTAAATGATGTAAATATAAACATACTGTTCTAAGAAATACACAAGAATATATCTAATAGGAATACTATTATGATCATTAGAACAAACATAGTGTAAGAGTATCATATTCTTAAAATTAAGGTTGTTTCCTACTACGTAAGATATGAATGTCTGAAAAGTTATTAGAAAATATTTATAACATAAACATGAAACAAAATAACCAACCCGAACCCCTCTGGAGTTTAAAACTCCTAACTCAAATGACATCACTCACTCCAATTGACCTCCTATCAAAAGCAGCATCCAATCAGCACCTGCCTAAATGTCTATAGTCATAGCTATAAAAATAAGGCTTCTCATCAATAACATAACATTTTTTTGTATGAACCAAATATATAGATAGATATAATGTTGTGTCAATTAGTAAATTGATGACAGCTACATCTTAGGAATAAAGTACAGAATTTTCTTACATTAGTTAGTAGGTTATTAAGAACTACTATGATCTATTAGTTCACTCTTCTGTTTTAAAGTAACCACATTTGATAAGAACCTTAAAAAGAGACTATGGCATTATTTTATTACTGAAATATGGCTAATAAAGGCTGAAGTGTGATATATAGTACTGCCATAGGTGATCAGCTAACTGGGACATAGTTGTAAATGAATCACCTAAGGGCCTTCAATAACCACTAACATTGGCAGCTAATAAATAAGATGCTAATAAAAGTGATTTTACTAACAATCAACTAACATACTGATTGTTATGAAAGAAATGAACACTGCATTTCTTTGCCAGAAACCAAATATAGTGATTACTCATCAAGAAGTAAAACCAACAACATCCTGTTAGTTTTCTTATAACCAAACACCCTGGTGCAGTCTCTCATAGAAGAGTGACTAATAAACCTTAAAAGTCTGATCTTCCATTCATTGCATTAATTTGAGTTACCTCAAAGGCTCCATCACCATAGTGAAAACTAGTGAAAAGGTCATATTAGTTCAAAGAAGCAAGGTGCTTAAATAGCTCCTGTATACTATATAAAAGCCTTATTTAAATATAATGAGCTTTTTATTATTCAATTATAGCTTATACTATCTTTGAATTTTGAAAAGCTATTTCATTAACAAAACAAAAGATGAAAAGTTTACATTTTCTAATAATAAACACATCTAACTATGTTTAATGCACCTGTTCTTGCAATATTATGCTGCCTGTGTGGTACATCCCTATCAGCCTATTACACAAATGCATTCATAAAATAACTGAGATAACCTATTATATACATCTATACATTTAACATTTTGATAAATGCTTCATGAATATTTTCTCAGCAAGTCAATGGTTATAAAAAATGTACATGTAACACAAGTATATAAACAGCTTGTAGCGTTATTAAATCTTCCAAAAATGCACAAATCACAACTAGTATTTCTTATCAAGATATCGGCACCCTTGTCATACATAAAGCAAATATTTTATGAGAATACTATTCGTATATAAATACATAAGGCTTAAGAATACCTATGATCATCAGAAAAAGTATTTAGGCTACATGTGTAGTATAATCCCTATTTATTTAAGAGATTATTGCATATAATGTTTTACAATAAGTTGAAAGTAGTAATCTAGTTATATTGTCTTTCCGTATGCTGTATGAGGAAACAAATTTGATTCAGTAGCTTCCCGGTGAGGATCAGAAGATCAATTTACTTCTGACACCTTCATGATGACGTTTTAAGAAAGCTCCAAGCTTTCCAGCCGCGATGGATACCACAGTCTTGAACTCATCATGAAGATACAGCTTTCAAAGTTCTGGCGGGAAATAGTAAGTAAACTATTACTTAACTACATATAAGGCAATGTCTCAAGACTCCCTCTATACCGAGAGAGATGAAAAAGAAAGGAAAAAAAAAAAAAAAAAAACTTCACATACACAACACGAAGCAATGACAGCTATCAAGCAAAGCTTCACCACACTATCAACCAGACTCTCCTGTTAATCGCCGACCAAAGCACACAGGTACCAAAACATACAATTAACACAAACAACACCACACATGTCTCTATAGTGCTAGAGCACCAAACCAGAGCCTCCAAATAAACACACCAACAACTCGGAAACAACAACAAAGCCTTACCATTACTCCAGCCACACTGCCACTCACATCCTGGGTCAGAAGTACCATCACTAGCACAGCAATTCTGCAACTATACATCAGGCCATCATACAAGATTCCTTTATCAAACAATTAACCATAAATCAACTAAAAATACAAATACAGCAATTATAACTAAATAAAAGTTTTCCAACCACTATAAGAACCAAAATCAAGATAAACAAATACGCCCCCTAATGATAAGCACCACTACAAGACATCCTGAAGCATAGATATCCGAGACAGGAGAATCACTGCATCCATGGGAATCAAACCAATAAACATTAAGATAATTAATCTTAAAGAAGTATTACAAATGAAAAAAAAAATCCCAACAAACCACTATTCTACAAAACAAAATAGACAACTATTTAGTTAACCAATTTACATTATATTAAATATAATACCAAAAGCTCACCTGGCTGTCCAGTTTCATTTCCCCAACTGAGTGAATTAAGTGCAAATATGTACTTGTTATGATTCATCTTTTGATTTTTTTTTTTTTAGGGTCAAATGTTTTCCAAGTGTTGTTCTCAGCATTCCTTTTAAGACTAGGACTGGCCTACTTTTTCCAGTATGTTATTAGATTTTATATAAGTTATTGCATTGTCTAGGTCGTCAAAAATTTTAAAACCATCTTGATAAAATATTTTCAGTCTTGCAGGAAAAAGCAAATGGGTTTTTATTTTATTATTTTTCAGTTCTCTGACTAATGGCAAGAAAACTTTCCTTTTTGATAGTACTGAAGAAGAATAGTCATTATCAAAGCGTATAATATTGTCCTTCAGTTTGATTGGGGATTTTGCCCACGCAGTCTTTAGTACCATTTCCTTATCATGGGCTGATAGGAACTTTACAATAACAGATTTAGTATAATTATTCTTGGTGTTTTTAGATGTCACCATTGATCTATGGGCTCTTTCAATACCATATGAAAGAGCCTCCGGCAGTTCAAGTACTTCAGGCAACCAAGAAGATAAAAATATTTTCATATTATTTCCCTCTATGTTATCCAGTAAGCCAAAATATCTCACATTATTCCTACGGGACCTGTTCTCAAGGTCATCAACCTTTGTCTGAAGAAGAGAATTTTGCTTTAACAGGAACTCAACATTATGTTCACTCTCCTGAATTCTGTTATCCATATCACTTAATGCAGTTTCCATTCCTGAAATCTGCTTCCTCTGTTGCAATAAATCTTCATGTAGAATGTCCATTTGGTGAGAAGACTTTTCTTTGAAATTGTCAATTTTTATATCCATTTTGTCTATTTTGACACTTAGTTCCTGAATAGTAGTTAGTAATGACTGTAGTTCTTTTTTTATAGTTGTCTCTTGATGAGAAGATTTAGTGAAGCTCATCCTGTTCTTTTACTGTAGTACTTCCAAGTGTAACTTTGACAGGAAAACTTAAAATCTACTTGAAATTTTTTATATACTACCCTAATATATATTTTAAAGAATTAAATAAAATAAAAAAACTATTATTAGGGAAGTTTATATCAATATTTCATGTCAATAAAGTTCTGTAAAGGCAGAGCTGATAAGAAAAGCTGCTACTCTGTGCTCATCTTGGCCATGCCCCCAAGTCTGTTTTTCTTTATATCTATCATAAAAAAGATTAAAATGCAACGTTATGGGTGTCCCTCAACAAATAAATAAAAGATCATCAATAGAACAAAATTAGCTGTTCAAATACTCACTAAATTGATAAGTATAAACATAAGTAATTTCTTTCAATCCCATAAATAGATTGGCATAAGAAGGTGTAATTGTGGACCCCTTGGCTGTGCCACTAACCAAACAACCTTTCCTCAAACATAAACATTTGTTATGTCAAAAAATTCCATACATTTTAAACAAACTGTGCATGATAACTAAGACTCACCTAAAAAAAATAAAAACTTCTTCAAGTCCATCCTTATGACTAAAATATGCTGTTAGGACAGCCATTATCAGAAATTTTAACACACATTCTGGTGTTGTGAGACCCAGCACCTCAGGCAGAGGGCCTTATTACCCCCAGAAGGGTGCTAATTCCCTAATAACACCCAGTCCGGGAGTCATTATTGTGCTTAGAGAACTGACCATCTGTTGTTTTGTATTTGTTTTTTTTTCTTGTTAGTATTTACCTTTTTATATATTTTTGTTGTAAAATATTTCCTCCACCTAATGTTTCAAACATGCTGTAGTATATGAAATTGCTTTTGGAGGAAGTATTTTACATCCAAAATATGAGTTATATAAGTATTTAATGTCTACACACACACACACACACACACACACACACACACACACACACACACACACACACACACACACACACACACACACACACATACTCAGCAGTTGCAGCCACTTTGTTGAATGAATACACCTCATTTATTGTAATAAAATTAATAAAAAAATCTTAGAATGCAAGGCACTGCAACCCACTCCCCACTCTTGTCTATTAGCTGTCCTTGATTTTGGTACATAGTTCTGTTCTGTCCCTGGTGGAATGTTTGATTTGCTGGCAAAGCACTGACGATTAAAGTAAGTAAAAAATGCCAGACATTAGTTTCATATTTCTTATTCTTTAGCGAACATGCACTGATAACCTGCCTGTTGCAGCTAGAGCTGTCTTTGTTTTCCTCTCTCTTTCTCTCTCTTTCCCTCTCACTCTCACATGCACACACACACACACACACACACACACACACACACACACACACACACACACACACACACACACACACACACACACACACACACACACACAAGGTTTACTTTGTTTTTTTCCTTCATTTACTTTTTTACATTTATGCTTACTAAACAGTAAAGGTTCATTTAGCAAGCATAAAAATGGAATCCATTTGCTCTTTCCTGTCCAAGCTTCACAGCAAATATGCTGCCATGAAATGGAGGACTTGGTTTTAACCAGGCATTACTTGAGCATTAAGATCCTGCTGGAGAATGTTCTTTCTTTCACAAAAAAGTTCACATTACCAGAGACAAATCCTTCACAAGAAGGCAGCATGTTGTGTGATTGAGCGTAATATCAGCAACCACAAAAAGACTAAGTGCTGTTCACCAAAATTAAATTCGATAAAAGTGGAGTTTGCTTCTTTCTCCACTGTTGTGCAACTTTCGATTTGGTATATATAAGTCCAGGGGGTGTGGGAGGTGTCCCCCCACATGGGGGTGCAGGGGGGCTAGCCCGCTGCAAAAAAAAAAACATTTATTGAGTTCTTCATCGAAGGTAGCTTCAATAGTTTTAAATTTTTTTCCATTTATCAAAATTACCTTTGATGAGTTGACATGAATTCCACAAGATGTGGGCCACCAACATATATGTGGAAGAGCTCCTGATAACCCTGTCCAGGGTAGGTAAGAGAGACCTCATACATGGCAGTGGCTGGACATGTGAGATGGGCTGATGATGACTGCCCTGTTGACTGCAGGGCATGTACCGGGTTACTCTTAGCATGTTCCTATACAGTTGTACACTGAGCCACACGTTAAGGAATTATTCAGCAATATATATATATATATATATATATATATATATATATATATATATATATATATGCATATCTGTCTTCCAGATACATCAGAGCTGCAGCTAAGACAAACAGTGCTACAAGGTATGTTTTCAATCATATTGTATTTACATAATTGGAATGTACCAGTATGTGTGTCTCAGGTTGTGGCGAGTGATGCATATATGTTCCAGCATTACCATGGGTGTGTTATCTTTATGCTTTTAAAGATTCCATTTGCTGAGGGTCCAGCATAAGAGCTTGGCATATGCCTGATATCAGTGGGTCACCTATGGCTGATGGTGACACCAAGAAAATGGGACAATCTGATAACACAGTTGCAACATCAGCAGTGCCAGTACTGGAGGGCATGCACATATCTCCACACACAAGGTGATGTTGGAGGGGCTGACTGAACCTTCAGCATCACCAGTCTTTAATACTGGATATCTTGTTCATGTTAGATCCTCCCAGGTTACACAGGAGTCACCACTACACACAGCATCAGTGAACCAAACTGTTTCCAGTGTGTATGTTTTCTCCATTACCATGACTCTAAGTTATTCATTTTCCTGTGTACCACACTTAGCATCAGTAATATGATGAGCAGGTCACTGTTTCAGGCATATACAACTATTATGCACACCATGGTAGAGATGGTGGGTGTGCTGAAGTATAAGTGCTACAGGGACTGCAGGATGACCTGCACCCCACACAAACTGGCATGACATATAGGGACCTGGAGCCCATATGCCTGCTAACAGCAGCAGGGGCATAATTAGTATCCATTGGTGCATACATCAGGATATTGGTAAATGTTCACCAAGGCTCCAGATGTGTAGTGAAGATTTATAGGTCAAGCTTACACAATGGCACACACTGTTCAGGAAATTGCATTACTGTCATCCCTGGCATAGCTGCCTCCATCTCACAGTATGGCCAGTTTCATGGTCATGGCTAATGCTTATCTGGCTCCACCATGGAAATGCAAAGGCAGTTCCACGCTGTCCTTATTTCCTATTGGCCTTCTAAGTGCAATGCCTAGCCATGGCCATCCTCAGGGTTACAGATGTTGTCCATCTAATACCTCCCAACATAAGGAGCTTCAGCAGGGTTCCTTCACTTGTTCCCAAAGTGCTATAGCACCCTTCATGCAGTACACATCTAGGACTTGCACTATAGGGGCACACTGTAACTTGTCCAACATTCACAACAAGGAATCTGTACCCCAACAATGGAAGATATTATTACTGACTACCCACTCCAACATGCTGCCTGCCTATATGGCTATCACATTTGCCCCCCCATAACCCTTACATCTACTCTAGCATTATTGTCATGTCTCACTGTGTCCTAGCCCTCCTGTGGAAATGATGACTGTGCCCTGTTCATCCCTCTCGCCTGTGTGGATAAGTTAATGTCTGATGCATAGCATGGACAGTCAATGCACTGTAATGCATAGTTTGGATGTGTTAATCCAGGCATCACTCTAGTCTGTGTTACCCTTGTCATGGTCAATAGTTGTGGACCAGATTCTGCCTTTTTGTCAGTGCTGCAATGTATTGCACTCACCTCTGCCTTGCATAGGATGCTGCAACTTCTGGTTCCGCCAACAACTCTGTGCCCAAAACCTTCACTTCTGTTGCCATATATCTGTCAAGCAGTACTGTGATGTTCCCCTGCTGTAGTTGTTGCATGCTACTATATTATGTAACATGTCACACACCATTAATAATTTGCTGCAGGTCTCCGATACATACTGTAGTAAACCACCAGATGTATCCAAGCAGCAGAATTGTGTCTTCAGCAACTTGCATACACATTCAGTGATATTCTGTGTCTGCATCAGCATGATGTTGTATGACATCTCTGTCATGGTCTGGGGTTTAAGATGGGGTACAGCAGCCGGGAAACTAAGTAAATGAATACCAATTGTAGGAATAGCAAATCCTAAGTTGTAAACATAGAATGGGAGTCTATTTAGCTAAATGACTGATATTGTGAAGTGCTTCTGCTACCATTTGTTCAAATCACAATGGAACAGTAATATAAAATCTCAAGTTATAGCCATGCAGAACAAATGCAGAATGGAAATGTATATGGCATGTGGTTGGTGGTGTAAACAAGGTGAGGATAGAGACGTACAGTATCACATTGCAAATGTATAAACAACAAGGTGGACCAGAAAGTGGAAGACAAAGTCATGATAACCAGGAAATGTTTTGCGCACTGGGAGTTACCGAAGCAAACAACTCCTGCATATCGATGGTTATCTATACAACAGGAAGAAAGTAGTGAAAAGCATATCTTATTCAGCCTGTCAGCTAAAAGCATCAGATATGTGCAAGGACCATGCCATCACAACACCTGGGAAGGCAGGTGAGAATCTGCAATGAGCAACTGCACATCATCACCTTCCAGATGCTGGACAGGTGACGACAATTGCTCTACTAGCTGGCATATAAAGTAGGGGACCACATAGCTACGACCATCACTGCCAGTGCTGCATGATGTGTGTGACACTCACAATGTAGGAATAACATCTAATCATCCATTACTGAGAGAGCTGGTACAGATGATTAGTAGGCTGAGACAACACAGGACAAAAAGAAGGCCAGAGAAGATATGAACCCTGAAAGACTTTGAACCAATGAAATAGTCAGTAAAATATGGCACTTTTCTGCAATGATGATCCACTAATAACCAACTCAATGTAAAGGTCCTAATGCTGACCATGGAAGGAAATATCCAAGATGTGAGCATGGCCTCTCTGTGGTTTATTGATGATATCTATCTTACCAAGGGAAAGATAATGAGGCAGTTATACAGCATCCATGCATTAGTACAATGTAAGGAGGTGACAGACACATTTCCACAGGTTTCTGGGCTTACATCACACATGATGTTGAGAGCATACAATCCTATGTGGACAATGATTCTGGATGCTCTGGATTCCTTAGATTTTCCTGCATCACCAAAGTTTACATTGCTGAACTTTGAACTGGTAGCATATACAGTACTCAGGGAAACTTTCCAGACAAGCATCCAAAACGATACCAATTCCACTAATCCCAGCGTGTGTGGAGGAAAGTGTAGACATGGGATGTCACAGCTGTATGGCTCCAACAAAACATTTCAGTTGCTAGTCAAATGCCTGACAACACTGACATTCCCTGCAGCCGGAAGATGTTCCTTCTGTATTTTTTGCTGTGAAGAAGTCTTTCCTTGCAAAGGCAGTACCAGTACTGAACTGCCTGGAATAAACATTAATTTTAGGGTGCATAAGATGAACATGAATATGAACATCATGAGCATTATGTCTACCTGCCTACACTGTAGTGACCTGGGGCATCCACAAAATCAAAACTCCATAGAGGCATGGTATTGATGAGTGAGCTGTCTACAATGACAGACAAATGTAGACCTCCATGCTTGTATGATATACTAAAGAGGGAGCATAAAAAAGTGGAGTATATCTGGGAGAGGACAGTTGCTGGTGTGCCTGTTACACCAACATGTTGTGAGTGCAAACAGCATGGAAATGCTTAATAGACATTTTGAAGCAAAAAAGAGAGTGTGACATTGTAAAGTTCCTGTATATGGTGGCAATATGTTTGAAGAGCTAATGTTTGTGCATTTTACATAGTTGGGTGTGGATTTTTAATGTGTAGGTGTTCGCTGGCTTTGTAATAAAATGTGGATTTATAGTGCGTAATGAAATGGGGTTTCCTTTTCCGGTAAGTGTGGTCATTGTACTATAGCACAGCTAGGTGGACTTGTATTGCTCTTGTCATTTCTAGGACAGCAGATTTGTTTTCACAGATGGTTGTGTGGTGTTGATGCTTGTCTATTTGTCAATGGTGTTTAGCAGTCGTCTTGCCTGTGCCCCATACACACATTGTTGTTTGCATCTCCCTGTTGCTCCTTTATGTGCGCACGCTTTCTGTGAACTTGTTGTTGTGCCTGCATGGCCTTACTCGTGTATGTGTTTTTGTTGTATTTGGATTTGCTGTGGTGCACTTTATGCTTTCCAAACTTTCCATTACTCTGTGTAGTCTCTGTTTATTGTTTCAAAATTGAGCTACTCTATTTTGGACATGTTCAAAAAGTAGTGTTCATGTTATTTATGTTTTGGCATAGGGGACATTCTCACAACCACAGTCACTCTTTTTGCCATCAATTATTTCACCTTCAGTAAGTTGACATGAATCCCATCAGTCATGGTTCCAAGGCACATCCTACATCACCTGCAGCATACAACAGTGGACACTATTATGAGTGACCTGCTGCCTCTGTTAATAAGAAAAGCATGACCAGGACTCTGCAGTTGGCAATGTGTATCCTTACCAACTTGATAACCTTTTGGAAAGTCACCCCCACATGAAGCATTGGTAGATGTTACACATGTGCCAGATGTGGGAACTTCCTGGATGACAGAAATATACATAATTTATAAAACCTGTGTATTGCAGGCCACATGACAGTTGATGGAGTGGAAGCCCTTCAGTTTATATACCAGATGCCACCTTGAATAGCTAGGTCCTTGATGACAATATGGGTGCAAGCAAAGTCCCCAAGACCTCAGGTAAATGGGCTGTCACAGAATTTCCCCATAGTGCTTGTTCATTCCTCTGATGTCCATGGAAACCATATTTGCTCTTCCACCTGCTGTAGCATTACATCAAGGAGCTGGTGTAAGATTTGAAAAGCTGATGAGTACAAAACTTCTAATGTGTCCCCTGTCATACGCCTAAAGGTCCATGTAGAAAAAATAGTTAATTTTAAGCAAGCCCTCTAGTCTACTAGGATAAACATTCCCTGCATGCTCCTTAACTGCATTGTGGGTGATGTGTGTCTATGTACTCCCATATCTGTCTCTTGACACACAGTAGTAGTCAACAGTGTCCTGTTGGTGGAGGTGATGGTAAATCAGCCACTGGCAAACCCTTCTATGTCAAAGAGGTTGATGACATGCAACATTGTGGGCACTGTCTCCAAAAGCTGCCACTGATACATGTTGCTCAGCTAATGCTATTGCTATTACTACCATCATAGCACTAGTGAAGTTTGTGCATGCTCGAAACCTTAGTGTTCATAATAGATGAGCACCATGGCTCTTCAGCTAGATAAATATGTCTCTGAATCATTCTGCCGTATTTAATTTCATGATTTCCACACATGATGGCTCTCATTAGCATGTTGAAATTCATCTGCATGTCATTATGCAGTCATTTGCATACCATACATACAGTGTTATTTCTCATGCAGTGAGGTTATGAAACGTGTCAACAAATGACTGTATTTTGTCTCTTAGTGTATTACTTCACATAACTGTGCAGTGATTGCTTCTGAATACCATCCCCATTCCAAGAAATGCTTACAGCTTACTTGCTTGTTTAGCACTTTATGTAACAAAGTGGTAAACTTCAAAATGCAGCAGGTTTTCTTTGCTTTTTCTTCAAACTTAACTTAATCCTGCCAGCACTTTCAGACAGTAACGTGTTTCAACACAATAAACCTAAAACCTTAAAAAATTACTACCATGTTAAGTACTAAAATGAATGGCAATGATGTAATTGCTGTTACTATATTTCTCTTAAACCTTTTTCACACCCATTATGACATTTGACATATTCATATTAGAAAATGTTAATTCTCCATTAGAATTAAATGAAAATGTGGAGTCAATATAAAAATATTTACAATATATGGAGTCTTCTACAAAACATGATAAAATAATATCCTTTTTATAGCATAGTTGTATTGTAAAAAGTGCAGGTTACCACTTGTGAACATCCCAACCACAGTGTAACAATACAGAACTCAAATCATGCTAACACTCCTTAACTCAAGAAAGGATGAAGCAGGAATCAGTATAGTGGTGTCAGCACTCATCTAGTGCATTTTTCCAACCACCATGGAACAATTTACAAAGTTATATCCAAGTTAAGAATTATGACATTAAAAAACACGTGTTTTATTTCATTTGGCTGCTTTTCACATTAACATCTCACGTGGAAATTGTGAGTGACTCCAGACTGGACGGGAGCATGAAAAGCAATCAGAAGGAATGCAGCAACTGTTTTAATTCTGAATATGTAGCTTAGATTTTGTTTGAAATTATACTACTAAAGAACGGAAAATATAGTTATATTTAGCACTGGCAGCTCTGCATTTGTCTCCTTTGAATCTTTAGCTGAGCTAAGGGAAAATCTTTATTTTTTTCTTAACAATATATATATATATATATATATATATATATATATATATATATATATATATAAACATGGTTGAGTAATTGATCATAACAGATTTCATTTTTGTTCCAGATCTGTAATAAAATGAAGTGACCTCTCGTGCTTTATCTTAATATCATTCATGTTTACTATGGCTTTTATACAGCAGATAATGCATTATGGCTGGCTGATTACTCATATTTTTCTACGCCATTAGAAAGGTTGTAAGGTTCATTACGTCATTAGAAAGGTTGTAAGGTTCATTAATTTACATAAACAAAGAAATTGTGATCACCACATTTGTAGAGGTCAAATTAGTGTTCGATTTAGTCTGAAGTATGGGTGCTGTGGCCCTACTGACTTTGGAATTCTACATCTTCATGACAAAGCTATTAGATCTTCTTTCCCGAAAAGGTATTTATTTAATTTATATGCTACATCACCTACACAGGCAAATTTTGTGTCCCTACTGGTACAGACAGAATAGCACAGTATTCCTGACAGTTATAGAGGAAATTAAGTACTGATGCTTCCTTAATGGCCGCAGGAACAGGCTGAATGCATATATGTGCATCTGCAACCAAGACTGGGAACGCTTTCAGACAATTGTTCTTACTGACGGAAATAGTCAGCACTACTAGTGCAAAATAATTGTATTTTGTGAAGTTATAGAAAACCAGCAATATTTGTTTTGCTAGTGACAGTCTCAGCCTGCTAGGCTTTCAGTCAGTCATCCGATGTTAGTCATATCCAGGGGTCAAGTTGCTGGACATGTGATTTGCTTACAAGTAAGTGGGACTGTGTCAGGTACAGAACTTAACTTTTAGTGCCAGATCTGATTTAAGCAGAAAAATGAAATGAGCCAAAAATGACTTAAAAACACAAGTGAAAGACTACCATCTCGAAGCCAGAGATTCAAGCGTTGTGCAGCTCAGGTACGCTGCCATTCACCATATGCTAGAACTTAAATACAAGTTCAGGAAAGCAGTTGCCACAGCTTACTTGAACACATTATTCAAGTTTGAGCAAGGTATGCGTGGCAGCAGTAGTGAGGTAGTGGGAGAGGGTGAGACCATAGATTACGGCAACAGTTAGGAAGACGGTTTTAGGCTTAGGAAGTGGGCGTGGGGATTTTGGGTTATGGGAGTAGGAAGGTAGTATTAGGGTTAATGAGCAAATATGGGATTTTAGGTCCAGGTAGTGAGAAGGCAGTCTTAAGAGTTCAGGTGCTGATTTACAGAGCGGGAAGGTAGCTTTAAGGTTAGGGATCAAGAAAGGTGCTTTAGGGTTAGAGTTAGGTTTCTGATAGGGCTATACAGTTTTGTAGGATAAGGTGTTGGGGCGGCTAAGTATTAATGGGAGATCGAGTTGGTGGGACTAAGAGCATTTGCCTTTTTGAACAAGTAGCAATACGCAAGAGTGTCATGAGCAAATAACAGAGGAGCATTTGTAATAGACCCAAGATACGCAGCTGATTCACATACTCAGTTAGATACATATTCATTTATTGTTGTTTGTTATTAAATTAAAGTAAGTGTGTGTGTATGTTTGTGTGTGTGTGTGTGTGTGTGTGTGTGTGTGTGTGTGTGTGTGTGTGTGTGTGTGTGTGTGTGTGTGTGTGTGTGTGTGTGCCTAAATATATATTGGATAGTGAAACACCTACCGATCATTTGTTAAATAACTGTACTATTTGAATGTTGAATGGTTTAAGGAGCAAGAAGTGTTTTTAAAAAATTTGATTATGTAGGAAATAATTATGTGTTTACAATAATGATAGATCTGGAAGACCAGGTTCACCCTTGATAATAATCAGGATGAAGGCCACAGGCAATAGGAATGCCTAGCTATTAAATAAAAAACTTTCTTGGGGTGCCAGGAACCTTCCACCTATTGCATCATCTACCACTCTGCTTACTCTCTCCAGATCTGAGGTAAGTCATGTAAAGCTATATAATAAAAGCAGTGCAAAGCCTTCTTTTCTTTGAAAAGGTAAAGTGTGTTTGTACATTACTGAGGACAGAATTGCATTTCCAGAGCTGTCACTATGTTAAGTACATTTTTTTTCTGATAAGGGGAAGTCCATCCTCAGTAACATCAGTACAGAATCTCAGGCTATTCTCCCTCATGTGAGCATACCCTTGCCTTGATCATCACAGCTCTGAAGGAAAACCTAGATCTGGATATTGCCTTACTTATAGGGCTTTGTAAAGTTTTGACAGAAGGACATTGCAAACATATTCAAAAAACTGTTTTCTTAAAAAAACATTGATCTATCTAAAATTCCAGTAGAGTGAGACAAAGAAATAGCTGGAAGAGGTTTGTGTGTGTAACAAAAGTGTCTTTTAAAAACTTCCTGACCAAACTTTTGCTAGAAAAGGAGACAATAAAGTAATAGGCCATACATATAGCCTAGGTTTTGCATAATGCCTTCTCTGAGTGAGTGCACGTTCATGCACTTGCAGTGAAGATTATCACCTACTGATATCTTGGTGAAATGAATGCTCACTCACCATCCATTCATTTGCATCACTAGCCCTATTACAAGAGTATGTGGCAATGTACAGCCATCTTCACCTTACCCATCCACAGGATGGCATGCCCGGGCTCTCCTGTCAGCTCATCTTAATCATCATCTAGAAAAAAAGGGGTATTATTGGTCACTACTAGAAGTGGAGGAGCCAAGCAGTTAGTGTGTCGGTAACATTCTTTATGGGTTCAAGAATAGGGGCATCTTAAGGAAAAAAAATGAGAATGGGAAAGGGAGACCACAACTGCTGGGGCAGATATGGAGCTATGAGAATCACCTTTAATTTGGGAATGAATTTCATCAACAGAGGAGGGGAAACTATATATAGGAGTCTAGGCACCACTTCTGGGCAGGAGCATCTCTCTGAGGAGTCCCTGGTGAGGGTATGAGGCAGAAAAAAGGTGATGCACTTAATGTTGGTCAGGGAATCAAGCAGGTTCCATTATAATTTGCCCCAATACTGGAAAATCTACTGCACTACTAAGGAAAAATAGATCACTTGTGATACAGGAGCAGATACCTGCTGCATCTGCCTGTCAGAGATTGGGGCACTCTGGGAAAGAAATGTGACTCACAACAAGAAGACAGTTGCTTGATATGGCTAATTTCTAAAGTCGAATAGACTCCCAACAAAGGGGGTAAGATACTGTTTTCCCTCATTTTTTGCTATACCATACAATTGTACTATTGTCAAATTGCATGGTGATAACTCCATGAGGAAGGAGTCCTCAAAAAGACTGCAGAGTCAGAAAGAACAACTCTCATCACCAAGGTATTGATGTGAAGGGATAGTCTGGAAGATGTTCAGATGCTCCAAATATCCACATGTTAAAATGTCCCCACCATAGGACTGGCACATCCATGGTGACTTCATCTGATGATGCAGGTAGCTAAAAGGGATTTCCATAAGACAAATTGTCATGATCCATGCACAATATCAAATAGTATATGTGTGCTCAAGAGATGCAGATTTGGTGAAATATAGGATCTACAACTTGAGACTTTTGGATCCTTATGGTCCATTACATAATTCTTATGTGATATTTAGTATGAGGAGACATGGGAATATCCGGTGCCATGGCATCCAGCTCCTTGAGACAAAGATGAATTAATGTTTTGGTATCTTGGCTTCAGTTGATAAACATGATCAATTGGCTCTGATTTTGCATAATAGACTGTTATGTCCAGTGTATGAGAAATAAAAGTGAAGACTCTAACCCTGATACTGGACCCTGAAATGGAGGTAGTAGCTAAGGTCCAGACAACCAGCTAAAGGAATATCTTGACTCCCCTGCTGCCTCTGATAGGCTGCTATCGTAGACATACATTTGATGACTATCATGGATGCCAAGGTGAGACCAAACAGAAGCATTTGGAACTGGCAATGACTCCTCAGTCTAGGAAATGTTGAAATCTTTCTGACTGCATTGTGATTTCTAATATTGGCCTGAGGTTCTTTTTCTTTTTTGTTAACAAAGCAGAACTTGAAGAAAGATTTGGACCCTTTTTGGGATGGTGGGACCTGTTGCATGTCTCTTTTGTAAAGAAGACTTAAAACTTCCTCCCTTGCTACTTGTTTCTAATGGAGTGGGCTATCAAGCAAGGACAGGATCATGAAAAGAAGGGTTGCGTGAAAGGGAATTCTGTAGCCCCTGGATGTAATCACCCTGATCCATCTATGTTAGTTATTGATTGCATGATGTGTCTGCTTACACTTGAGTTTAGCATCTACTCACACAGCTGATGTCATAGCAGCTGCTTTTCACAGGAACACTTTTTTTTGTTCTGTTCCCCTTTACACAGCCCGCCTATGTGTATGCTGCTGTTGATTCTGTCAACATGATTTTCCAAATAGATAACTGCTTCTTTCCCCACTTATGGATAGCAAGTAATTTATGTCCCTTGCAAGCTAACATGGATGTGTTAAAGTCGCCTCAAATGCCGAGAGTGTGGTTCTACAAAAGCCAGTTATTGTCAGGATATTACATGCTAGTAACCAGAAAGACCCTACTCCTGTGTGCTTATCTGATCTCCACAGGTTTTTTGGAGAGCATGCCAGATGATTTAATACTGTAAGATAGAATGAAGCCTTGGGTGGATTGGATGGAGAGTTTCATCAACTACTTCATTAGAAGAGGAGTGTGTTGACTTTGAAAATGTTCTGATCTGACCGTAAGCACATCAATGTAATAGATGGAGATTTAGCTTATTATTTTTTAATGCTTTACTTTAAAATTCTTATGATTTTGTAAATCTGATTATTTTTGAACATGCTATCTGCATATAGTTACATGTTTATAAAATTTACAGTGTTTACAGTTTTATGTTTGTGATTCTTTGGTGTGACATTTCTGCTTTGAAAAGTTTAAAATGAAAAAAAAAAAAAGATTCACCTGTCTGGAATCCTTATCTAGTGAGCAGGCTCTGGAATCCTTATCTAGTGAGCAGGCTCTGGAATCCTTATCTAGTGAGCAGGCTCTGGAATCCTTATCTAGTGAGCAGGCTCTGGAATCCTTATCTAGTGAGCAGGCTCTGGAATCCTTATCTAGTGAGCAGGCTCTGGAATCCTTATCTAGTGAGCAGGCTCTGGAATCCTTATCTAGTGAGCAGGCTCTGGAATCCTTATCTAGTGAGCAGGCTCTGGAATCCTTATCGAGTGAGCAGGCTCTGGAATCCTTATCTAGTGAGCAGGCTGCTGGACTTTGAGGTGTTGGAGCCCTCTTAAGAGAAGTTGTTAAACCAATATGTTTGTTTTAGGGGTCTCTGAGCAGAAGATCCAGTCTCTAGGAGGTCATAGAATACAATCCACTTTTTTGGCTACAGGAGTTACCATAGCAAGATTTTTCCATGCTACATTGCTGGTTACTTTAAGGATATATACCAGTGGAGGGATTAACCAGGATGTTTGCTGTATACACTTGAACAGCTCCTTCAGTGTCCTTTGTGGAGAGGATACTTGTCAATCCCCATGACACAGCATTTCCAGGATTTCCCCATACATGAAGTCATTGGGGGGGGGGATAGTCAAATTAGTATCTCCCTCATCCTCATCAAGATCAGCAGCTGCTGATTCCTTAAGTGAATGAGCATAGTTCTTCCTGTGTGTGACCATCCTGCGAATCTTTGGAGGGAGACTCCACAGATGAGGAATACTGGTATTTCTGAAATTAATTTGGGGAGCTGCAGAATCTACCCTACCCAACAGCTGCTTGTAAGGCTGCAGGATCTGACCTTTCAGATGGTACATATATTACCTGCTGTGAAGCATGGTGTGGCACAACAAGGTATCATTGCTATGATTGCTGCTGACTCAGCATTAAGACTGATAACAAGGTTTTACTCAGCTTCAGGATGGCCAGAGCTGAATGCACCAGAGTCAGTACCAATGACTATCAATATCAGCACCAAAAGGGTAGGGGCCAACATAAGCAATGATAGCTCAAGCAAGCCTCTAAGCCTGATGACACCACGAAGGCCAGAAGCCAGGAGACTCAATTCCAGAAGTGTCAACATGGACTGCAAAGTTGAGGTGAAAAGAATTGGGTTAATACAGTTAATGTTGAAACTTACATAGAAGCTTCAGACACCAGTGTCATACATGGCATTGACTCATGACCTCATAATGGCTGGAGAAGACATCTTTTTGTCTGGAACCAAGAAATGTAAGAATAACAGAGGCAACTTGGGTTTTGGTGTGAAAGCAAAAGTAGATTCCATGTGTTTGCAAAACCAATGGCAGGGAGGGGCATCAGCAAGTCTTGCTTGGGTCTTTAATTTTATTTATTTATCCTTTGTTGACCAGGTTAGTCCCACTAGGCTACTGGCCTCTTTTAAGGGGAGGCCCAAGGTGATATTTCTACTACTAGGGGAAATTCAGTCAGGGAATCTGGGAACTTCCCCTACTCTTTTCAGTAAATGCCATGGGATCTTTTGCATCCACCTGACCTATCATCAACTCAAGCAGATAGGACCTAAGTTTAATGTCTCCTCCAAAGTTCAACAGGTGTTTATGAAAACCTCTGCAAATCTGTTAGAATTGAAAATAGTAGCAACAGGGGTCTGAGCCTGCCTTGGCATAACAAGCTTCAGCATTGAAGGCTTAGACCGCAAAATTATGGAAACTTTCTTGTCTGCTCTGGGATCTGTTAAAGTAATCAAACTTTGGGCTTTAGATGTTAATGGTAATGGAAAAAAGGCTATAATATGGATTTGAACCTTTATAACAGGAGTCTCCACAATATTCTAGCTGGCTTTGGAAACTGATGAGAAAGGCAAAGAAGAAATCCTGGGCTGCTTGGCTGGCTTGTGCTTTTTCATAAGGGGCAAAGAGGTTAACATGTCAGAGGACTTTGAGGTCAACTCTAGGGTAGACCTTAACACCAAAGAGAGCCCATTTCAGCAGTATGAAATTGTGCTGACAGTTTTTTTTCATAAAGCTGTAGTCACGGACCTATATTATAAGTTCGAAGTCTGAAAACTTCAAATCTCATATGATCGACTCCATATGAGCGAAGTTTTCAAACACTGAACTTAAAATATAAACAAACTAAAAACAAAAACCTACCTGAACGCTCTGCACCCCCACACCCCCCGCTACTTAAATATACCAACTCCGAGATCGTACTACATTGAAGTAAAGGGAATTATTCCCTGCGACGATCTCCGTTGAAACATTCGATGTTTGAAAACTTCGCTCAAATGATGTCGATCATATGAGATTCGAAGTTTTCAAACTTCAAACTTATGATATAAACCCATAGTCACAGCTGGTCCAGTCTGTGCTGGATAGCAGATGAAGAGGATACTTAATATTATGTTCCTCTCCCAAAAAATGGCATACTTATGACAGTCCTGGGCATGACTTTTCTTCAAAAGGGAGATTTCTGAAAACAGTGGTCCATTTTGAGAAAAGGGTAATCACCTAAACAACAACAATAAGGAATGATACAAGCAATAACCAGCCTTAAACAAAGAATGATAAATAAGTCTTTATTGATTCTTTTTTTATACAAGAAACAGCAAAGCTGTTGATTTAGACCTACATCCAGAAAGAAGAAAACATTTCTGAGAGGGAAAAATTTGAGAATATCAAAAATTGGGACATCCCCCCAAAAAGCCAAAAGAGAATGCAAACAGCTAAATGCTAATACTAATAAAGTATAATGATAGTGAAATGACTTTACAAATGCTAAAGGTAGTTTGAGGCTATCTGATTTCCTTATGAGCTGAAGTGTGGCAATGAAAACTAGGCACTGTGGTGAACTATGGGATGGGGGGGGGTCTTGGCAGTTTGGGAGAACGTCATCTGCCAAGCAGTCCTGATGTCTGTGTTCTAAGTCCTGGTTGTTTCTAAGAATGGGCTATAGTTCTATAAAATCATTAACCAACTGGTTGATATGATTAGAAAAACTCAAAAGCTGGATCTACCCATATAACCATTTCCTTAAATGAAACTAGTTTCAGTCACTGTATGCTATATTAAATATTCACCTTTCAGTGTCTGCCAAATCTCATATG
This sequence comes from Protopterus annectens, assembly GCF_019279795.1. NCBI lineage: Eukaryota > Metazoa > Chordata > Ceratodontiformes > Protopteridae > Protopterus > Protopterus annectens. The sequence continues at coordinate 807,774,498 of NC_056737.1, read as the reverse complement.
CTTAGTTTTTGATGTCGTTATCAGCATAGTATTCTCCTGTGCCCAAATGGTCAATTTAGTAGTTCTTTTTCAGACATCCTTATTTTGCTTTTCTTAAAAATACTCAATTTTATTTATTCTGCTGCATTTATTACTGCTTGGTCATAGCCTGATTAAAATGTAACTGTTATTCTAAGTATTTTGGTTTAAGCATTTGGGCTTCATACATGCTGTTTTACATTAAGAAGGTTTGTGGTCTGCACTGTTGTGGCAGGACAGGTAGCTTACATCGTTCTAAGCTGGGAATCGCTGATTGAAGGCCCAGTGTCTGCTATTCTAAAAGTGTATTAGTTCTGACTTAAGCACTTAGGCTTCAGGCCAGTTATTCTACATTAAGAAGGTTTGTGGTCTGCACTCTTGTGGGAGGAGAGGCTGAATTCTGCTCTTCTGTGCTGGGAATTTCTGGTCACAGGCTTATTGTGACTGCTTATTTGAACTGTTTCTTTCTGAAATTGCTGCCCCTTGTTGCTGTAGCATAGACCAGATTCAGGCCTGCTGAATCTAGCTTTGTTTGTATAACTTTAGCACTGATCCAGGCCATCTTTTTTTGGAGAAGGTTCCCCTGTACCCTAGTAAGCAGGGGTGTGCAGTTAGAACTTGTCTGATTGAAGACTGTTGGAACAGGGCTCAGTTTTGAGCTTTTTTCTGGTTAATTGGGTAACTTGTTTGTCAGTTTGTTTGTTTTCTATTGTTTTATATATATATATATATATATATATATATATATATATATATATATATATATAATTGCACTTTATTCATCTGCTTTTACTGTATTTGTGTTTCTTCCTACTTTATTACTGGAGACATTGACTACAACTCTGATCTGCGATATATAACAATAAGTATCCTTTTCTGTGCTTTTAAACTGTTTTTTGAGTGTATCTGCTTTATTTTCTGAAAAAAAAAAAACAAAAACAAAATAAAAATATATATATATACTTGCTTCCCGCCTTTCTAAGCTAGTATAGTCCAGTTTTCATGTTAGTGCTGAATTCAGAGCTGTGTTATAAATCTCTGTGTTTGCCCATACCTTACTTGGATAGAAGGAAGTTTCTCTGTTCACCTGTGAGAGAGGGTAGCTTTGAGAGGCCTATCTGTCCCTGGAGGAGTGGTTTCAGCCCAGAAATTAGTAGTTTATTAGCCATTTTGGGCTAATTTCTATCTCTTTCTTTTCCCTGCTATAAATACCATATTTGCCTGGTTTTGCTCACCAGGCAGCGCCAGTTAGCTAGGGTAAAACTATTCCCGGCTCCACAAAGTGTCCTATTCAATTTTTCCCTTGGAACTAGACAAACATTCAACTTAAGCACTCAAGCCATTCATTTCTCAGCCCGCACTTGCTCAAAACTTATAGCAAGCACTTATAAACCCTAGCACTAAACCCTCCTGTACTGTACAGAAGGACAAGGCTCTGTTAGAAAAAATATGTATTAATGTATATGTTTAGTGCTTATTAGAAGCAAAGAAGGGATTAATACATTTTTATTCTATTAATGTTATGACAAGAAAAATGAATTCATATGAAACTGCAGTGTGCTTTCTGCAAGTTGGCCTCTGACCCTGGCAGCTGCTAGCACAGCAAAAGTTAATGTTTATGCTTTCCACAAGTGATTATCTGCTGGGTCAGGAAATTAAAGTGTAAACTAATGAGAATCTTCTGCTCTATCCTGCTTGAACAATTGGCCTTGTACATGTTCCTAGATAACGCACAGCTGCAAGGAAGAAGTGATACATGAAACAAAGAGTTGGTTAGAGAAATGTATTGAGAACTGTATCTCCTATTGTGCTCGAATTAGCTTAGAACCTTGAGTGGCAACTTTCATAAAAGGACATTATAACTAACCAGGTGGCTAGCAAGACCACGTTGTTTACCAAAATTCTTTTTTAAGCAAAATGTAGTATCAGCACCTCTGATGAATAGAATATTCTAAGCTAAAATCATGTAAAATAACTTGTGACTGACCACGTCAGTCTGGTAGGCAATGGCTAACAAGAAAGACTATAAAAGTTGTGTACTTCCTGTTTTATTCAGACAAAATTCTGTACTTGTATGTTTTTTGCCTCCTGGTGTACACTAGTAAAGTACCTGAACCTGAACTTCCTGTGTATTGATCTTTTTATTACAGTATTTTTCATTTAACAGATTGGTCCTTGCTTACCGGAATCCCTCAAATCGGCTACAGATCAGAGCGTAGCGGTGGTCGAAAACCGTATACAGGAGAAGACACCGAAATGGTTCTTCTTGAGAGAAAAGACCTCCGACTGAATTTTCGTTCAAAGAGGCTGGCCACTTTCTGATCTGTAACTGAAGAGCGGATTTCCACTTTGAACCTTGCTCGTCAATAACGGAGGCTCAGGTAGGGAGAAATTTTGCCTTTTTTCTGTTTTAGATCAGGGACTAGGTTACAGTAAATGTTTTTTGTCAGATTTGTTATACAGATCAGGGACAGAAAAGTTAATGTTTTTTGGTCATAGATCAGGGTAACAGAATAAGGTAGGCAGTTATTCTAGATAAACTGTGAAGAAAAACTAAAGTTGTGGTTCCACGTCATAGGAAGGGTTATGTAACATTTTTTCAGTCAGAATAACATGGGAAATTAGTGCACTAAAACATCGCGAGATCCACCCCTAACTGAAGACGCAAAATACATGCAACTACAACGTGTTGATAATGTTAGATATTATGCAAAATGGGTTAACAAATATGAATTTGATGGTAAATTAGACAAATCTTCACTTGTTAAACTTATTAAACAGCTTAAAACTGATGCAAAAGGTCAGGTAAAAAAACAACGACAATTAGGCATTCCTCAGGCACACAGGTGGATTGAGGAAGCAAACCGTAGGGAATAAAAGAGTAATAATTCAAAAGCATTGTTCTTAGACAAAGAAGATAATAACATAGTAATAGCGATGGCTCCTCCGCCCCCTCCGCTTCCCTTACCAGGATATGAAGCGAGTGGACAAGCTGGTCCACCTCCACTGTATCCTGATATCCCAGAAAAACCTAAATGGTTTGTTAGAGATCCCATTGAGACTAGGTCCCAAACACGTAAAACACAGGGGGACATAGAATCATATCAAATAGAGAAAAATTTATAAGCTGAGAGTGAGGAAGAGATATGTCCACTCATAGAAGTACCAAATCCACAGGCAGGACAGGCTGGACAGGACCCGACTCTCTTGGTATATAGACCATGGACACCGGAGGATATCCGGAAGGCTACTGAGGGAATCCCCCATCCAAAAGTTAATTTTGCAAAATTCTTGGAAGATTTACAAGGCATGAGGTTAAGTTACCACTTGAATGGGGAAGAAGTAGAAAAAGTAGTTAGACAAATTGTAGGTCCAGATTGGCACATGATTTGTGGCACCTGGAATCCTCGTAATGCAGAATTTAAGCCACTCCCACATAGTGACGCAGAACTAGACAACAGAGTGAAGGGCCTTACAGACCGAATCTCTGAAAAATGGAAACCTAGAGCAGACTGGACTTGTATTAATCAATGTATACAGCAAGAAAATGAAACGGTAGATGGGTACTATGCCAGATTATTAGAATGTTTCAATAACCACAGCGGTATGACAATTCCCGAAAATCAGATGAATGATTCCCCATATGAACAACAATTGAAAAATGCATTTTTAAAAGGTTGCATTGCACCTATTAGTAGCTTCATTATGAAGCATATGATAGATCATCGAACAAGTAGGTTACAAGCCTTACTTGAATATGCTAGACATGCTGAAAGACACTTTAATAGCAAAAAGAAAAAGAAAGCGCAAGTCTTCACTGCTGAAGATGGAGCTGAGGTTTATGTATTACAGTCTGGAAAGAAGGGTAAGAGAAATGCTCAGGGAAACAAACAATCTGACAAGCGGTCAGAAGATTTTGAAGAGAGGAAGAAAAAGGGTGAATGCTTTAAATGTGGGAAAAAGGGACATCTGGCAAGGGATTGTAAACAAAATAAGAAGGTAGCTACAGAAGATAAGGGAGATGAGGACTGACTATATGATGGTATACCATATGAGGGTCAGGAGTCATCAAAAAGAGACAGTAAAGAAAATACAAATGTAAATGTGATAGAAGGAGTAGAGGAAGTGCAAGTAGATGTAGAAGATGAAGAAAATGAGATTTTAGACTTAGCATTATTGAGCCTTGAGCTCTACCTAGCAGACACAAAACCGGAAGTTATACTTCTGGTAGAGGGGAAGGAAGTTAAATTCCTGTGTGACTCAGGAGCATCGCGGACTCTGATACACCCCTCCAAGTTACCAGAACGTTCAGAATCACCTGATTATATATTAGTGAAAGCTGCAAATGGACTGCTATACCGGGAACCCCTTTCCCATGATATAGCAATAACTGACCCTGTTTCAGGGATGACTCAAAAGAGTAAAATTGTTGTTTCTGCAAAATGTCCAGTGAACCTATTAGGTAGGGACCTTATGCAGATATTTGGCATAGCAGTAGTTCCAATTATGCAGGTTATGGAGGCACAGCGACAAATGGATACTTTTGTGGTGCGACCGGAGGGTGAAACTTTTTACTGGTACAGCCAGGACTTGGTTACGACTGGTCCAGGGGCAGTGACCAAGGAACTGATGAACGTAGCCATCAGTAAATCCCCCTCCCTTGACACTGACAGACAACATTTGTTGCATTGCACTCTGTATTACCGTAGCACACCAGGACCTGATAAGGAATATGAGCAAGAATTGTTAAAAAAAATCGTGCAAACAGATTAATATTACGTAATCTGTACTGGGATACTGAGGGGAACAGTGTTGTTAGCTGTTCATTACCTCAGGAGTTCCTTGCACTTTACAAATCTAATCGATTACCACATGTTAGTTTAACTAAAACCAGAAGTACAAAATGGGCAGACCTAGGAGAAAAAGTCACAAGATGGGAGAAACAAACTGACTTAGAATTATCAGAACAGGGAATACAGAAACAAAAACTGAATTGGTTAACACAGACACACCCAGCTGTACACTTGCAGTCTAGCGAGGACAGCTGATTAGCACTCTTATTAGAAGAAGAGGAAAAAGCCTTATGTGGCATACCAAAGATTCTTTGGTCAACAGGCAAATCAGATGTAGGACTTATTCGAACAGCAGGACCAGTTATTATTATGCCAAAGTCAGCATTTAGACCGCAAAAGAGACAATATCCTTTGAGAAAAGATGCGGAGATAGGAATCAAACCTATAATAGCAGCATTACTTAAGGAAGGAGTACTGGTGAAATCTCCTGATTCACCATGTAATACACCCTTATTTTCTGTTAAAAAAGCAAATGGGGAATGGCGTATGGTCCAAGATTTACAAGCTGTAAATGATGCAGTAATACCTAGAGCACCTATGGTGCCAGATCCACACACTTTGTTAAATGATTTGAAACCTCACCAGAAATACTTCTCTGTGGTAGATATCAGTAATGCATTCTTTTCAATACCTATACATCCTGATAGCCAATATTGGTTTGCATTTACATTTCAGGGGAAAAGGTATACTTATACTCGACTACCACAGGGATATTGTGAGAGTCCAACAATATTCACACAAGAAATGGCTAGTAATTTGGCGGGATTCACCCCACAGGGGGGTAGTCAGATTCTACTTTATGTAGACGACATCTTGCTAGCATCCCCCACCCAGCAACAATGCAGGGAGGATACTATAGCACTATTACAATTCTTAGCAACACAGGGACACAAAGTAAACAAAAACAAATTACAGCTTTGGAAAAAGCAGGTTAAATACCTAGGATATGTAATATCCAAAGAAGGTAGAATACTAGATGAGGATAGAAAAACAGTGATTTTACAAGCACCCAAACCAACGACCAAGAAGGAAATGATGTCCTTCCTGGGAGCAACCAACTTTTGCCGGAGTTGGATTCCAAACTATGCTTTGGAATCTGCTCCGCTGACTGATTTGATATACAAAAAGCCGATGGCAGCACAAGATTTGTTACAATGGACACCTGAAGCAGAAATAGCTTTCTGCAGGTTGAAGCAATTGATAGCTTCTTCATTAGTCTTAGGACTACCAAACTATCATAAATGTTTCTTTCAGACTGTAAGCAGGGATATATGACATCAGTGTTAACACAACAACATGGGGATAAGCAACGCCCCATAGCTTACTATTCATCACAGTTAGACCCAGTGGCGCGATCCTTGCCCCACTCTGTACAAGCAGTAGTCACAGCTGCAATGGCAGTACAGGCTTCAGCCTCAGTAGTGTTATTCCACCCTCTCACATTGAGAGTGCCTCATGCAGTCGCGATAATTTTACTGCAAGAAAAAGTAGCATATCTTTCTCCTGCTAGACACCTTTCCTGTATGACTATACTGTTGAGCCAACCTCATATGACAATTGAATGATGCATGACATTAAACCCATCAACTTTGCTCCCAACCCCTGCGGATGGCACACCACACAGTTGCCTGCAGGAAATTGAGCAGAAAACATTACCCAGACAAGATCTCATGGATATTCCCTTGGATAATGCCGAGGTGACATATTACGTGGACGGCTCATGCAGAAGGGGCCCTACAGGGAAAAATCTAGTGGGGTATGCAGTAGTTACAGACACTGAAACCTTAGAAGCTCAATCCTTACCACACAACTTATCTGCACAAGCAGCAGAATTGATTGCCTTGACACAAGCTTGTACTTTAGCAAAAGACAAATGTGTAAACATATATACCGACAGTCAGTATGCTTTTTCTACTCTACATGTTTTTTGCGCAACAGTGGAAAAATAGAGGGATGATAACATCTAGTAGCAAACCAATTAATCATGCGCAATTTATTTTAGATTTGTTAGAATCCATTCAGTTACCTACCAAAGTAGCTATTTGCAAATGCGTAGTTCATACGAAACAACAGGACAGAATTTCAAAAGGTAATGCGAGAGCTGATGCAGCTACAAAGCAAGCAGTTTCAGACTCAGAAACTTTTCTTCTAGATGAGGAATTATAACCCTCTGAAATTTTAGATCTAGAAATGTTAAAAACAATGCAGACGCTTACCACAAAAGCAGAAAAACAAAAATGGGAAAGATGAGGAGCAATCCTTGAAAACGGACTGTACATCTCCAATTTTGCCATCTAATCTGTTTAGATATGCAGCTTTGTTGAGCCATGGGCTTTGCCATGTCTCAACAGGGAGGATGGTACAGTTAGTAAACCGAATATTCCAAACGTATGGATTTTCAAATTATACAAAAAAATTTTGTGCGGCATGTCATGTTTGTTATAAACATCATGCACAAGGGGCATTAAAACCTAAACAAGGGAGTTTTCTTACACCGCCATATCCGTTTCATACCATTTGTATGGATTTTATAGAATTGAGCAAATGTGATAACAAAAAGTACTGCCTTGTCATTGTAGATATATTTTCTAAATGGGTGGAAGCTTTTCCGGCCAGAAACCCAGATGCAGCAACAGTGGCGAAAGCCCTCATAAAGGAGATTATTCCTAGATTCGGCATACCAGAAAGGATTTATAGTGACAATGGCACACATTTTGTGAACCAAACCATACAGCAGTTGGGACGTTTCTTTGGGATTTCCCTGAAGAACCATTGTGCTTATCACCCTCAGTCTGCAGGACTGGTGGAGAGGCACAATGGAGTCCTTAAAAATAAACTTAGAAAGTTAGTTAGTGAGACACAGAAGAACTGGGTGTACTGTCTGCCTCTGGCACTGCTGAGTATGCAAACAGTTCCAAATGCAAAGGGTTTAACTCCTTTTGAAATGGTGTTTGGGAGGGCATATTATGTACCTCAGTGGAAAGCTCTCATGCCTGCAGAACAGGAGGCTGATAGTTCACTAGCTAGTTATATGAGGAAACTGTTAACAAATAAATCTCTTTTGCAGTTTAACTCTGTTTCAGATAAAGAACAGACCAGGCCATTGGAAGCGATTCTAGCCCCAGGCACGTGGGTCTGGGTGAAGGTAACAAAGAGGAAGAATTGGGCAAGCCCGAAGTGGGAAGGACCGTACCAGGTATTTTTGGCAACACCTACTGTGGTCAGAGTAGCTGAGAGGACTTCTTGGATTCATTTGATGCATTGTAAACCGGTAAAGAACTTTCAACTTGATAAGAACATTGTAACTGTTACACAACAAGAACAAAATTACCAAGAATAGAGCAAATAGAAATGCGGAGCAACCTCAAAAATGTTGCATAATCATCTTATTGATTGTACATTTATTAACTGTACTAGCGACAATTTTCTTTTTGTTGTGGTTTTTCCTTTTTTCAACCACACAAGTAAAGTTGGATAAACGTGATGAATCACCCATAGACTGGCATCCAAACTTTAACACGTACCTAGCAATTAAACGTGTATATGCTGAGACTTTAAACATTTCAAACTGCTGGATTTATACAGCTATACCAACAGCATATGGGGGACTGCTAATATCCGCTATTCCTTTAGGGATCAATGAGACTTGGGAAAATCTGCTTTTTGACACTACAACTGTGAGATCACAGGATAAAATAGCATTGTATTTACCTATTACACAAAAGGGGACTGTGTGTTTTTATAAAAACGATACTCTCCAGGTGGGCTGGAGTAACTGTAACATAATATCTTATAAATGTTATATTAAGACTAGTAGTGGGAATACTGTTTGCAATACTAACTATGATTCATATTTAAACTCAATGAAAACGACATTGAATGAAATGCAAAGAAATCCTGTTTTGTTTAAACAATTGTCAATCATAGATAAGAAAATGTTTCATGCAGGGCGAGTGCGTATTAGCACTAAAGTTGAAAACTGTTATTTTGTGTGTGGGAAAAGGGCATACAAATGGCTACCTGAGAACTGGTCCGGCAGTTGTTTTTTGGGTTACCTGGTTCCAGCCATACGACACACTGCAGAATTGCCTCTGGGAAAAATAAGGAACGTAAGAGATGTTACCAAGGAAACTGAAGATCCAATCGAGAAACCTGTGAATCCAGTAGGGTGAATTGAAGCAAGCTGAAAAGTCCATAACTCCGTGAAGGACAAAGACAAATTGACACATATGGACTTGAGTGACGCTATTATATCTTGGGCAGGTATACTCCCAGCATATGGCGCAGTAAAATCGATTTGGGAGCTGAGAAAACTGTTGAAACTTCTTGAAGTAATGAGTAATGCAACTTTTTCTGCTCTCGAATTAGTGACTGATGAACTAAATGCCATGAGAACTGTTGTGTTGCAAAATCGTATGGCTCTCGACGTCACCCTGGCGGCAAGAGGTGGTACGTGCGCACTGATAAAAGAGGAGTGCTGTTCTTATATACCAGACAATAAGCATGAAATTAATAACCATCTGGAGGTGATACAGCAAGTGTCGGCCATGACCAAACCCGGCCCAAACCCACTGACGGACTTTTTCCAGAATTTGTTTGGTGGGGGGGTACCATCCTAATGAACATTCTGATTGCCATCTGTGTAGGTTTACTCCTATTGGGAGCATGTATTTGTTGTGGAATTCCCTGCATGAAAAGATTAATTAAAGATTTCATAGATATGTCTGTCTCTGAAACCATGTATCAAGACATTGAACTTGAAAAAATGGTTCCAAATGAAATTCTTTCCGAAGTCTAAACTGAATGACTCTCCTAACTGCAAGTCCTAAGTGGAAGAGGTTAGGAGAAGAAATAAAACTGTTTATGCTTTTGAGAATAGAATAAAAAGTATTAACAGGGGGGAAAATGTTAGAAAAATATGTATCAATGTATATGTTTAGTGCTTATTAGAAGCAAAGAAGGGATTAATACATTTTTATTCTATTAATGTTATGACAAGAAAAATGAATTCATATGAAACTGCAGTGTGCTTTCTGCAAGTTGGCCTCTGACCCTGGCAGCTGCTAGCACAGCAAAAGTTAATGTTTATGCTTTCCACAAGTGATTATCTGCTGGGTCAGGAAATTAAAGTGTAAAATAATGAGAATCTTCTGCTCTATCCTGCTTGAACAATTGGCCTTGTACATGTTCCTAGATAACGCACAGCTGCAAGGAAGAAGTGATACATGAAACAAAGAGTTGGTTAGAGAAATATATTGAGAACTGTATCTGCTATTGTGCTCGAATTAGCTTAGAACCTTGAGTGGCAACTTTCATAAAAGGACATTATAACTAACCAGGTGGCTAGCAAGGCCACGTTGTTTACCAACATTCTTTTTTAAGCAAAATGTAGTATCAGTACCTCTGATGAATAGAATATTGTAAGCTAAAATGATGTAAAATAATTTGTGACTGACCACGTCAGTCTGGTAGGCAATGGCTAACAAAAAAGACTATAAAAGTTGTGTACTTCCTGTTTTATTCAGACAAAATTCTGTACTTGTATGTTTTTTGCCTCCTGGTGTACACTAGTAAAGTACCTGAACCTGAACCTCCTATGTATTGATCTTTTTATTACAGTATTTTTCATTTAACAGCTCTCTACTCGACCTTACCAGCCATCCAGTAAAACAGTTCACTGCACCTATCCAGGCATGTCCAAAGGGCAGTTTCAGGTGTACCCTCCAGTCCAACTGGTGAATCTGGGCATTTTGAGACAATGTTACAACTGCCTCATGTACACAAACAACCCCCTCCTCCTACCACCAAACACTAATACATGTGTGAGATGCAATTATACAGCCAAACTAGAGGCTAAGCTCTCTCAACCCAAGACTGGATCAGACAGTCAAGAGGAGAAGGGAAATACTTGCATCACACCACCAGTCTTACATACACCCATTAAACCAGCACTGGCAAAAAACACACATAAATACATGAAAACATACTCGGAGGCTCTAAATAAAAATCTGCAAAACCAACAGAGACCTCCAAAGCAAACATCCAAGCAACCTCCACCCCCCCCAACACAAACCATGAAACACATACTTCACAAAACCAGTGTGCCATGCAATCACAGCTCTTAAGGCAAAAAAAATACCCAGTATATTAGTAATAGGTGACTCTATAGTCAGGCACACTGACGTTCCACTCACTAGGCTGAATAAGGAGAAGGTTACTGTTAGCTGCCTGTCAGGTGCCAGGATCCGCCACATAACACAAGCACTCAGGTCACTCCAGAACAAGTACAAATATGACTCTGTCATTGTCCATGTTGGTGTGAATGACCTGAGCCGTACCTCCCTGGACTACATGAAGAGAGACATGGAAGAGCTCTCTGAGCACGTAGCCCAGGCCGGTATGACCCTGACCCTGAGTAGCATCCTGCCCTCACCAAGAATGATACCATGGTATAAAGAAAAAAAATCTCAATTTCAACAATTGGCTAAGTTTCTGCTGTCATTCAAAGGGGATCCAGTGTCTGTCAGCCTGGGATGACATGCTCGACAAGCCACTCTGCTTTGCTAGAGATGGCTTGCACCTGTCACCCTTAGGCTTTCGAATACTGGCCAAGGCTCTTGCCACCCCCATAGTGCCTTTCTTAGGCAAGGCTCAAAAGACAAACCCACCACCATAAATAGCACAAGTAACAAAAAACTGAGGGTAATGCTACTCAATGCCAGAAGTCTAAACCTCAAAATGCATGCACTCGAGGCACTCCTCAGTATGGAGAAAACTGATATATGTGCAGTAACAGAAAGCAGGTTTAAGGCTCCAGAAAGCACCCCAGCACTACCAGGCTACAACTCATACCATACATTTCAGCCACAGAACCTAAACCGAAATACAAAAGGTGGGGGCGTATCCATATTCATCAAGGATACTCACACTTTCAGCTTAGTGGCACAGCACAATGCTTCAGAGATCATCCACGTCCAACTAACAATGGGAAAAACTGCAATTCAAATTGTAGCTTGCTACAGATCACCCACCATGTCCCAGATACCCCATTCCACATTTCTAGAAACACTGGGAAACATAAAGGTCCTACCAAACACCCTAATATTGGGTGATTTCAATTACCCAAACATTAACTGGGAGAACTACTCAAGTACTAACTCCCTTGTCCAACTTTTCCTAGAATTTATAAACTCAAACACCCTGGTTCAACTGGTCAACACTCCCACCAGAAGTGACAACATATTGGACCTCGTCATCACCAACATGGGCGACCGGTGTTCCACACAGGAGGTCAACCCCTCGCTGGTTAGATCTGACCATAAACAAACCACCTTGGATATCCATATTCTGCCCCCACCCCCGGACAAGAAAACCACCGTGAAAAACTTTTCAAAAGCAAACTTCACGTTACTTAAGACCGAGGTGGAAAATTTCAAGCCCCCATACTGAAGGATAACACTGTCCAAGCTGCAAAATCCTTTACTAATCCATTCTACGGGTAGCTACAAGAATGCATGGATCATGCCATCCCAAGCAAAACCAAGACTCATTCCTCCAAGAAAAGGAAACCAGTCTGGTGGACACCTGCCATAAACAAGCTATACAATAGAAGGAGAAAACTAGTACAGAAACGAGTAAAATCCCAAGAAGGGAAGACATCCCTTATCAGTATCAGCAAGAAACTATGATCCCTCATAAAATCAACCAAGGTGAGCTTTGAAAGAAAAATTGCCAAGGACTCCAAAGATAACCACAAGGCAGTCTTTAACTATGTCAAGAATCTAAGTGGCAATGCTCGGATCTGTTCAGAGTTAGTGCAGAATGGCACAAAATACACTGAACTGACCAATATCGTCAACATCCCGGCAGACAGGTTCAGCGCAAACTTCACCCCCCTCTCACCCCCAAAAGGGTCCATAACCATACCAGAAGAATGTAGAGTCCCTCAAATCACAGACACCCAGGTTAAAACAGCCCTCTCCAAAGCCAAAAACACAGCACCAATGGAACCGGACGGTGTCCCATGCTGCATCCTACACAAGCTCAAAGACGAACTAACTTCTCACCTAAACACACTGTTCAAACTCAGCTTCTCCACAGGCTACATACCCATAGAGTGGTGCAGAGCAACGGTTATTCCACTCCACAAAGGTGGAGCCACAACAGACCCCAGGAACTATTGCCCTATAAGCCTGACTAGCTTGGTCTGCAAGACTATGGAGCACATGATCATGGAACTCATTAACAGAGACATTGGGAACCTCCAAACACTGGACCCTACCCAGTTTGGTTTGTTAAGGGCAGATCATGCCTCCTAAACCTGGTGGACATCTTTGGGACAGTTACCAAGGCTATAGATGAGGGAAAGGTGGTACACACAGCCTACCTAGAGCTCGCTAAGGCCTTCGACATCATTCCCCATTCTGGTATTATAGACAAGCTCACCAGCCTGAATATAAACCCCTACGTCACAAGATGGGTTGCCAACTGGCTCACAGACAGAACCCACATGGTGAGAGTTGTGGGATCTAGGTCTGACTCTAAACCAGTTACAAGTGGCATTCCCCAGGACTCAGTCCTAGGACCCCTCCTGTTTGGCATATACTTCTCAGAGGTACAGGCAAGCACAGGAGGACTATGGCTGACCAAGTCCACAGACGACTGCAAACTAGGGGCTATAATTGACTCTCTGGCTGACACAGACATCCTCCAAAAGGGTCTCACTGAGATGGATACCTGGTGTCAAAATCATGGCCTCAAGCTAAATGCCAAAAAGTGCATAGTCAGCCCCTTTGGAAAAAACAAAGTACCCACAAACTACCACATAGGTGGTAGTCCCTTAAATACTGAACACGTAATAAGTGATCTGTGGACCCGAGTAGATAGTAATCTCACCTTTGATAATCACATTGCCAAAGTGGTTAGAAAATCCTTCTACATGGCCCACCTAATCACAAAACGGTTCGCATCCAGATCAAAAGAGGTCATTGTGCCCCTCTACTCATCACTCATCAGACCCATCATAGAGTACAATGCCCCATTTGGGATGTACCTTACAAGACACCTGCAACAGCTGGAAAGATCACAGATGTACCTCACCAAGAGGATCACTGGCCTCAAATAGATGCCTTATGCAGCTCGACTGAAGAAATTCCAGTTGTACTTGGTTGCATACCGCCTACTCAGAGGTGATCCCTGCCTGACATACAAGGCCATGTCCAACCCAGAATTGATGGACATGCTCCACCTAAAGAAAACCTTATCCCCTCAAGCCACATGCTCTAGGGATCTAAACCTCACCACAACAATAAATAGGACGTGCTGGAGGGATAGATTCCTGTCCTAGTGACTTCCCGTGCTTTGCAACACGATCCCAATCTACATTAGGCAGAGCTCCTCACTAACACTCTTCAAATGAAACCTTGACGAGTGGATGGGAAACAGAAAGTTTACCTCTGGATCACTTCAGTAGCTCTGCTGGACAGAGGCACAGGGAACTAATCTAAGGGGTCGACGAAAGCCAACACATTCTGGCTAGGTTTATAAATGCCTTTGGGCAGATAGCCTAGTACCAACCTATGAACCTATGATTCTATCCCTTATCTATTACACATGTAATCAGTGTACCCAATTTCAGGTCATCTGTTGAAAAAGTTAGGTGTAAAAGATATAATCTAAACAAGTATGGGCCTAGGACAGAGCCTTGTAGGACATCCTGACAGACCAGCTATGGTCTTCTAAGAAGTTTTCTGAGCTCCTCCCTTCTTCATCTTCCTCCCATACCAAGTGCTCAAGCTTTGATGCAACTTCTATACTAAACTTCTATAGTACACAATATATTGATTAAATGAATTTATAAAAGTAAGCTTCTTTAGTCTATATGCTAGGAATAGCAAAGCTAGATAAAGCAGTTTGTAGTCTATGAGGATGGCAGTGGTGTGATTCAGAGCACCAGCAACGTACTGATACAGGCTCCATGAATGATTTACACACACACACACACACATATATATATATATATATATATATATATATATATATATATATATATATATATTTTTTTTTTTTTTGTAGGGAGGACAAGCTAGGCAAGGAAATAAAATCATGGCAACAGGTCTGCCAGTCAGGTAAAATAACTGTCAGAGAGTACCAATGACTTATTCACAATATAAACATTAAAAAAGAAAGTACTTATGAGAAGAAAATATACTTGAAACTTACAATAAATCAAGTACCAGTACTTCTAACCTTGCATTAAATGTTTAGTTTAATGCAATTATATATCCATTTTGGTACTACCAAATAGAATTATAGTTTTGTCCTGTACTACTTGTGAAGTTGTGTTCTACTTGATTTCACTGCAGTCGTTCGCCAAGTAATAATTTAAGGTAGGTCTGCACACATAGGAACAAAGTCCTAATGTGTCATAGGTGGCCTGGTTTTGAACAGTGGACCTGGATGCTGGGAGAGCAGCTGAAACTGATCACACATCCTGGGTTGAGAACTTTAACAAAACCCCGCTGTTCTGTGGCACCTATCAGAGGATTGAGTCAGAAGTAGTTTGTTATTGGGCTGTGCTCTAGCCCTACAAGTGTGGATATAACTAGTTCCAGTATTTAGGTTTTGGTTGTGTGTCTGCTATCTGGTTACAAGGGGATTAGCAACATGCTAGACTCTTTCAATCCCTCTTGGATGATGGCTGTGGTGCTTAGCTCTTACCTTCATTTCCCAGTGAGCTCAGATGCTCGGGTGGGAAAATGGAGAAATGAATGGAGGTGTAGCAGACAGCGGCTTGAAAATTACGTGAGGTGCAGGATCAAAAACATTAAAATGTAATGCTAATAGTCTTGAGCTGACATTACAGAGAGCAAATAAAGCAAAAAGAATGTGCGTTTTTTTATTTATTTTTGTTAAACAAAACAGCCAAATGACATGAATAAATTTCTTAGTCTTATAACAATCCATATAATTACAAACACAGCTTGCACCTCATCCTTTCTAACATTACAGAATAACAATTTAACTACGCTATTTGGAGTACATATAAAAAGAGATATATTACTATTAATAATGTTGCTTGTTAAGAAAGTCATTACACCAGGGGGAAATCCAGAAATGTGGCTGCGGTGAATGAATTATGACAAAGGGAGAAGAGAGGACCATAAAAGGTTAGGGGAGGAAAAGTTTCTTAAATAACTGCTTTTCTTGGTATCATTATTTGGACACCAGTTTTAATGGCTACAGTTATATATGTGCTATTGCTTTTTTGTTGCTTGGATTATTGGAGCAGATTTATGGGGGATGAAGTGGTGTCTTCCCCTATTGTCACAGTTTATTTCAGTGGGATGACAGATCTATGTTCCACACAAACAGCATTAGCAAACTTAGCTTACATGGGGAGTTCATATTCTGCCCAAACCTCGAGAAATCGAGAGATGGTTCTAAAGATAGCTCACCTTGAAAAACATTGATCATAGTTCTTGATCCCTTGCTTTGTAAGTTTTTGCTAAGGACAAGACCAAACTACATGCATTCGATCGTTCCATTTACCCATAGAATCACCTACAATAACAACTATAGCTGTATTGAAATCTTTCATTGTCTTTCTGTAGTATAAATGTATCCAAATAAACATTTCCATGCAAATATATAAAATTTCATTGATTTTGTTGCATACTTCAGGATAAACATATCTTAGTCTGTATTTCTGTAGTGAATTAATTATCTAATTTATTCCAACCAGCCCTCATATTCAAGTATTTAAGGCCATGTAGAGCTTTACAGGCCTGACTTATCAATCTCATACCATGAACTTATGATCTTCTTGCCTCTAAAACCCAAATGACTAGGTCTGGTCCATAGAACATTTTCTCCACTCAATCACTTAATTTTCTTTACTGCTTAATGCTATATAAATTAATATGTCTTTTTCCACAAAATTCAAATTTGACTGAATTATTAAAATATTGACACATCAATTTCATTCAACTAGTTCCAATATTTTAAATCTATACCTCTGCTTTTCCACTCCCAGAAAACATTTCATGTCACCAGTCTTTCAGCAGTGACTCAACAGACAACAATTCAAAGAGCCAAGATTCACGTCTTATTTCAGAATCATTTCCTTTATTGATGACCTATATTTCCAATAAAAAATGAACCTTTCTTATACAACACTCTGTTGTATTAAAGTTCTAAGACATCTCATCACCCAGTGATTCCATAAGCATATTTTTCCAAACTAAACAATGTGCACTTGCCACACAAATGTGATACATTTTAATGAATAGACTAAATGTAAAAAGAAAGATCTAGTACTCAACTATTTTGGCAATAATAACTTATCCTAAGCAATTCAGAAAAACTCACAACACAAAATAAAATATGACTGAGATTTTCTCAACTGACACAAAATTGGATGAACTTAAGTAATATTTAATCTGCCCTACATAAAAACATAACACCACCTGCCCTATGTAAAGAACCTGAGGCAAAATGAGTATTTGTGGTACCTGGATATGCTGATCTAGATCTAAAATAGTAATTTTTCCATCTTTGAAAAAATTCCCGTAGGGAACTTTATTGATTTGCTTAGTGCATGTTATAACCAGATCCCTACATATTTCAATTTAACATGACCAACAATTCTCCATGAAGGTAAAAGAATTAGAGAATGATTTATACAAGTATAAACATCTCATTTGGCAAAGACAACATCTAGAAGCCTGCCTTCACTTTAATGTAATTCCGAAAGGGATGAGGGTTTTATGTATGCTGACATTTGGGGAAACCCATCCGGAACTACTTAAGTAGTGACAGCAACTTAATATAGAACTGAGTCAGAAATACATGAGGCTTATCATTGATTATTTTTATCCCATTGAACAAGATCTAAGCAATAATTTACAACTGCAGCATAATGACATTTTCGAGAACTATGAAGGTGAGGTTTATACCAATGCCTTAAAAAACATATATTTGAATGTCACTTTATTGAAAATAGACTCAGACAAATCAAACAGCATAAATTACAAAGGGATTTCACTGACTTCAGTTTAGGACATGTTTTCACTTGGCCACAGAATGCTACTAATTTTACTGAGTCGATTGAACAGAAAGTACTTGTAACAGAAAGTATGGGGTCTGAAAGAGCAACTGTACCAAGTGCAGTTTCTTCAATTACAGTTGCTAAGACACAGGAGGTGTGTCAGCGTAGTGATTCTTTGCAACCAATGATGACACAGACTACTTTTGAAACTAGCATTACACCCTTGCCCAATCAGGAAGCAAACAATCAGGTTTTGCAAGGGGCCAGACCGAAGCAACTTGTTCCATTAACATTGGACCATTTTTATTGCGGTGCTGGTGCTGCGGTAGCGTTTTTGTCTCACAGTAAGACGTTGTCCTGTTCGATTCTCAGCTAGAGTGTCTTCTGTGTGGAGACATGCATGAATGGGCGTACCTTCATTGAAGGCTGTGCATCAGGGCTGGCAACTCGGCACATAAAAGTCTACTGCCAATCATTAGCGGACCGGAATTCTGCTGTGGTGACCCCTAACCGGGAAAAGCTGAAAGACACAACAACAACCAGTAAAACAAAATCTGAAGCGGCAACAACCTCGTTCAATAAGACGGGGAAGGAGAAAAAGGAAGTTCTCAGAGGAGAAACCAGTACCGAACAGGAGAACAAGACAGTGAATGAACTGGTGATAAATTTGTCTGACTACAGTCTAAATGAAGCAGAGATTACCCTGTTGAATAAGGGTTTAACTTTTATACCTTCTGCATGTACTGAAGTAAGTGAATTATTAACTGATTTGAGACTGTTTGGTCAGAACATAGCCCTAAAGCTTTACTTTAAAAATGATAAAAATGACAAACAGTATGAAAATGATAAGTTCTGCAAGAGAAGCTATTTTACACCTGTTATACCTGCACATGTTGAGATGTTTATTAGAGCTTGTGAAAAAGATATATGTGAAAGTTTTCATAAAAACAATAGAAGTTCTTTTTATAACTTAACCCCAAAATGTGCCTTGCGTTCTTTACAAAATAATGAGAGGTTGAATATAAGACCCACAGACAAGTGAGGGGCTGTGGTCATCATGAATAAATGAGATTATATACAGTCTATGCATATGATGTTAGGAGAGGTGCATACTTATATGCTCTTGACACAAATTCAGTACATGAACATTATTAAAAATATCAAAGACAATCTGTATGATTTACGTATGTGTAGACAAATTGATGAAAAGTTATATTCCTATTTTAATGTGGAATACCCTAGAATACCATACATCAAAGGTCTACCTAGGGTACACAAGTCTCTTCAAAGACCACCTTTAAGACCTATTGTGGATGAAGGTGGATGGCCCATGGAGCCTCTCTCCATTTATATAGAGAGTAAGTTGGCATCAATAGTTAGTGAAATACCTACCATCCTAAAAGATACATCTCAGTTTTTGAAAGACTTGAGAGAGTTCAATGAAAGTTCTGATTTGAGTAGTTGTTACATGGTCACTTTAGATGTACGAAGTTTATTTACCAGCATACCTAATGCATATGGCATAGAGGCTACAGGACATGTGATGAATGATGTGAGGCAGAACAGTGCTAATGAAATGATCCTGACTTGGGTACTGCTGGATTTGATTTTATCTAACAATGTATGTATGTATTAAAATGCAATTTATTTGCAACAGTGGGGTGTTGCTATGGACACCCCCTGTGCAAATTCATATGTGAATCTGGTGGTTTATCATTGGGAAAAGAAATATGTGTATAACAATGCGTTTAGCACACATATAAGACTATACAGATATTTTGTAGATGACTCCTTCCTGCTGTGGGATGGAGGGCCTTCCCTCTTACTTGATTTTGTTAAATATTTAGAATCCACCACAGATTTTTTTAAGGTTTACAACAGCTTATTCATTAGAATCTATTGATTTCTTAGATGTTTCGATAGGTAAAGACCAAGTAGGCATTGTTAGTACTAGATTGTTTAGGAAATCCTGCTAGAAAAATAGGCTTTTGGAATTTAATAGTATGCATCTGAGACATATTTTTCCAAATATTATTAAAGGACAATTAAATAGAGTAAAAAGTATATGTAATACAGCTGCTGTTGCAGAAAATTAAATAGATTATCTACAACAATTGTTTACAGTAAGGGGTTATAAGACATCTACCTTCCATGGAATTAAGGATGACATTTTCCAGAATAATAGGCATGTTGGTTCTGAGCAGATAACATCCAAGGAAAGATTAAGCATTAAAAGAAATAAAGTTTGTTTTGTCACAAAATTTGCTAGTGATAACAATAGAATGTGTGACATAATTAAGAAGCACTGGCATTTCCTAACTGGTGATAGAGAGACAATAAACATTACAGGAGAGACACCTGGTTTTACTTATAAAAATAATTATAACTTAAAACAACTGCTATGTAGTGACCGGAAGAAGATTCTATTACCTATACATAAACTAGGGACCTTTCCGTGTAAAAGTTGTAGAATGTGTGAATATATCTGCAAAGCACAGGAATTCAAACATCCAACCTTGTCCTTTATTTTTGAACCTAGATTTTATGCCAGTTGTAACACCACTAATTTAGTTTATTTAGCGGACTGTAGTGGGTGTAGAAGTTTTTATGTGGGTAAAACTCTGAAACGCTTGAGGAATAGAGTTTATCAGCATATGTATGATGTTAAAAACAGGAACAAGCTAAATACCTTAGCCAGGCATATAATGGAATTCCCTGCACATAGCTTTGATTTTGGGGTTTTACAAATGTTTTTCCTGACAAGAGGGGAGACAATTACAATAATTATGTGGAATGCATTGAATTGAAAGGAATTTTAAAATTACAGGCACATATATATCCAGGATTGAATAATTATGTGTGTAAAACCAGAGCTGGATGCTTGCCCTTTTAAATAAATTAAGTGTTAAACTGTTGGTTAAATAACTTAATTATATAATTTTGTTATTGTTTTATTAACTGATTGTCGAAATTTAAATATATAATGAGTGAATGTTTGTTCTATTGTATTGAGGACTTGAGAAAGCATAGGTGAACTACGTGAAAGCACTTGTTAACATTAAATCGTTATTTTTACAGTTGTGGTGGTGGTCATCTGGAGTTTTTGTTTCAATTTAACATGACCCAGTGATAAGGAAATTAATGTTTGAGGTCCTCTAAAGCAAAATATTTAGTTGAAATGCTCCTGGACTTTGAAAAAGTTTATTTTTTATCCAGCTTTTGTGTCAAATAACCACAGGATAATGAAAAATCTCTGTAAATTAATTTTTAGTTTAATCAAACTAACCAGAACATCACCATGTTTTAAGTCGCACAGACAAGGTAATAAGAAGACCAAAACATGTATATCCACAGCTAATGGGGTTTACTTTATTGATCTGAATGTATCCACAAAGAGTTAAAAAAAGTAAAACGTTATGGACAATCGGAAGCCATATAGCTGAAACACAATGTTTTAAGGGGTCATTTGCATATATCCCACAGGCCTCTATTACAGGAGATTTAAGGTATCACACAGTGAAAACTCTAGCTTTGCTAGGTTTACCATATAGTTTTTACTAATTGGTTTCTCTGTGTGCCCTTTTTACTCTTTGGTTTATATATGTATATAGACCTTAGCTATAGCCATGTAGTAGAGCTTGATATATATATATATATATATATATATATATATATATATATATATATATATATATATATATATATATATATATATATATATATATATATATGGGTTCCTATGAGATAAACGACACGTTGTTTCATCGACAGCCGGTAGATGGACGTCAATTAACCGAAACGTCAAAACAACGAAAACTAACATAAATGAAACTCACTCAACCGACAAGTCTAAACTACATACTAGCACTAAACAACACATACCTGCAAAGTACAATCACTACCACAGAAACACATACACAACTACATACATACTCGCGCTGCTACCTACGATATACACCTCATACAATCCACACCACAACAACAATAATTAAAAAACAAAATGAATCCCCACTCCAAACACCACACACACAACACAAGCAATCCAAAATCCTACCAAAGCAACACTAAACCTGACATACACACCTATCGACAACCCTGACCCAAACCCTAACCCTAAGGTCCGTCACTCTCGCACACTCACCTAACCCGCGCCCTAACCCTAACTCACTTAACCCACCCCTAACCCAAAAGAAATCACTACTACACACTTACCTGACCCAAGCCCTAACCCTAACTCACTTAACCCACCCCATCCCCACAGACCGTGAACATCGCACACTTACCTTACTCGCACCCTAATGTCCGTCACTACTGCATACATACACATCCCTTACACATTTCGCTTACCTCCGTGTCGGTGTCGGTTGACTGACTTTCGTTTATTTCAGTTTTCGTTCCTTTGACGTTTCTGCATCAGTGTCAGTTAACTGACGTTCGTTTATTTCAGTTTTCGTTCCTTTGACGTTTCGGTTAATTGACGTCCATCTACCGGCTGTCGATGAAACAACGTGTCGTTTATCTCATAGGAACCCATATATATATATATATATATATATATATATATATATATATATATATATATGGATCCCCTACACTAAACTGACATACCACAAACCCGAAAGCCAAAACACTGACATCAAAACACTGAAACCACACAAAACCGACAGTCCACATTACCGAACATCATAACACCAACTCACAATACACACACAGCACAAGCACACCAAAACCTTTCAAACCTACACTAAACCTTACATACACATCTGTCTATGCACTAATCTTAACCCAAACCCTAACCCTAAAGTCCGTCACTATTGCACACTTACCTTACCCACACCCTAACCCTAAAGTCCATCACTATCACACACTTACCTTACCCACACCCTAACCCTAAAGTCCATCACTAACGCACACTTACCTTACCCACACCCTAACGCCCATCACTATCGCATACTTACACAGTCACGCTCGTTTCGCATGTCGATGTTTTCAGCATTGGGATTTCAAACTGTCAGTTATTTCTGTTGTCGGTTTTCCGGTGTCAGTGTTCTCGTCAATGGCGTTTCGAACTGTCGGTGTTCTCAGGTAGACCCATATGTATATATATATATATATATATATATATATATATATATATATATACATACATATAGATAGAGTGAGAGACAGAGAGATGGCAAATGGCTCAAAATCTATGTCAAACAAAAGAAATGACAACAGACAGCCTTGTCTGGTATCTGTTATCATTTCAAATGATGCAGATACAGCTGCTAGTAGCATGATTCTTGGTATAAAACCACTTTAGATCAGTAGCGTAACTAGGGTGGGCAAACGGGGCAATTGCCCTAGGAGCAGTCTTGCCCAGGGTGCAATTTGCAGACATAAAATAAAAAAAAACTCTATGTAATTTTTGAAATACTTTTTTTTCCCATTTAAGGGGAAATGGTAATGCCTATATGCTAAACTGATGTCTGAGATGCTCCTGGGTGCCTCCTGCTCCCGCTTGCATCATCTTGCTTAAGCACCGCCCCCAAAAGGTCTGTGATTGGTGGTGCCACAGTCATGAAAGACAGTGTCTTGGGCTAAGTCATTGGCGCTCACAGTAAGCTGAGGAATGTACTGTTTTTCAAATTCTAAATCGCTCGCCGTGGATGCATCTGGTGTGTGGGAAGAGATACTTGGAGAGAAAAGACCAAGTCTCTCAAGTACGTAGGATTACTTACTATTATACATCTTAAGCATACTTCGACAAACTGCTGAAGGGGGTCATTGGGGGAAATGTCTCATTCGTTGCTGATGCATACTTGCACAGACTGTTGAAGAGATCTTTGGGAAAATGTTTTATGGTGCTTCTGCATACTTGGATAGAGTGCTGAACTGGTCACTGGGGGAAAGAATTTCATTTTGGTGCTTGTGCATACACGAACAAACTGCTGAAGGGATCTTTGGGGCAAAATTTTCATTTGGTGTCATTGAAGTGCTTGTGCTTACATGGACAAACTACTGAGGAGATCTTTGTGGGAAATGATTCATTTTGATGTCATTTGAGGGCCTGTACAAACTTTGATAAATTGCTGAAGGGGTTGTTGGGGAAAGTATTTCATTTTGGTGTCATTTGAGTGCTTGTTCATACATGGACAAACTACTGAAGGGATTGCCAGGACATTTAGAGAAAGCAAAGCAGTACAGCCAAGTATGATCTTAAAGTATAGTCCTCTTGATTTTTAAAACAAGGATATAGTAAATCCTTTCTCAAAAGATTAAACCCCTTGATGATCAGGTTCACAGAAATTTAAGTGCTTTTGCAAGGGGGGGCAGGCCCCCCTTCATCCCCAATGTTGGCGTGAGCCATTCACAACCTCCAAATTTATATTGCTAATCTGTTGGGGGTCTTGCCCTGGGTTCTAAATGGCCTAGCTACTACTGTGCTATAGATCACTGATTTGTAACAAGAGTCTAAATTCCAATAAAATCCCATCTCAAGTAGTACTTCAAAATGTCATTCAACACAATCAAAGGTTTGCTGCAGTTCAAGACTCATAAGTAACAAAGACGTATTTTGAGCAATCTGCATTAACATTAATGGTTTTAATTATATTATCAGCTATCTGCTTCCCTCCTATAAAAGCATGCCGGTCCATATGTGCCAATGCAGAAATCATTTTTTTTTTATTTAAAAAAAGTTAATAAATCTGAAAGAAGGGGTGATTGGTTGAATCATATCTTGAGTAGGGAGTTGTATTAGTAGTTATATTGTGAAGCAGACAAACTACCAGGTTTAAATTAGTTAATTTCTATTACAAGTGTATTACAGAACAAACAAATTTGCATTAAATGAAAATGAAATGGTTATTTCAATGCCATCTGATATGAATATTTTTTATATATATATCATATATATATGGTTTGACTGATTTTCATCAAATGTCACATATATTGGCATTCATGACATTGACCAGAAAACATCAACATTGCCAAACGGCAACAGACTACTACACATGTACTGTTCAACAGCCTTCATTCAGTCAAATTTAACACATAACAAATATGTACAAAACAATATTTTCTGTTGGGGACCAAGTCCCCATAAACTTTCCACACCTTGTTTTAATTTTATATACTAATTCCAAAATTGCAAGATATTGGGGAAAGAGCATATTGTGTGATCTCAAACACCTGTCAACTATTTAGTTCAAACCAAAATTTGTTGACTAAAGACAGATGTTGACCAACTGTAGAGCTGACAAGATTAAGTTCCCCATAAATTTACATAATAAGTACATTTTTATTTATTTGTGCAATATATACTTACATGTTTCCAAGTAAGTGCAATATTGGCAAACCATATTTTTCAATGGGGCAAAACAACCACTATAAATTCACTGGCTGGGTGAGTGATATGCTCTGAGTACCTACCCACTGTACCAGTAATGTCAATAAAATAATGGACATAATTAAAAAATATTGGCCTATACTCATACATGATAGTCAAATCAGAGAGATAGTAGGTGATGAAACTAAATTCTTGTTTAAGAACAAGAAATCCCTAAAGAGACTCTTATGCTACCCAAGTATTACAGAGGGAGCCCTGTAAAATATAATAGCACAGAATTATGTAATAAATGTAACCAGTGCCAATGGGCTGACACTAGTAATAGGTTTATACACCCAGATACTGGGAGGGAGTTTAATGTTAAAGTGACAGCTAACTGCAATACTAAGAACATTGTATATTTGGCTGTGTGGAACCAATGCTGTAGTTTCTATGTGGGGAAGACGAACAGAGAATTTAGATTTAGAATAAGAGAACACCTATTAAACGTTAGGAATCAAGCTACAAGAAATGCTTTGGGGAAGCATGGCTCAGTTGAGGGACCCAAACATACGTTTAGATTTTTGGTCATGGAAAATCTAAGGGAGAATGAGAGGGGAGGTGATATAATAAATAAGACAGAAACAAGATGGATAATCAGATTGCAGCAGACAGGGGCAGGGGTGTAAATGATAGGGCCCCTATCAAGCCCATTCTCAAGAACAGGACATTTCATAGGTAGCAGTAGAATATGAATGTATTGTGATTTTTGTGATATTTTATACAATGTGCATTTATATTATATGTTTCTAAAGAGTGAATTGCATTTTAATATTTTATCTATATGCTTTTATGCGTGCATGCTTTTTATAAGCATTCTTTATGTATGTATTTTTTATATGTTTCGATATATTTTTAAGATAGATGCATCTTACTTTTTCATGGCTTTATGCTTTCAAAGATGTTAGGGTAAACTGTGGTATTTACATTTTTGATTGTTAATTGATTAATTCTTTACATAACTGGTAATTAGATGAATGTTCTGACAGGTTAATTTTTGTTTGACTCTAAATATTAGAGCCTTGTAATTGATGATTTCATTAAAGGTCTGAAGAAGTGGGAGTTATTACTCATGAAAGGGCTTACCGAATAAAGAGTTTGTTACTTTTTACTTTGAGTGACTTCTAGCCTTTTTGGCTGTTGGTTGGATCCTTGAATGCTGTTGTGTCCTAAGTGCAATATTTATTTA